>NC_090379.1:130818955-130974252 GCF_036365525.1 Heterodontus francisci
ATTGGGAGGGATTGTAGACTCACTCAGAGTTTACAGTAATAAAGTGATAAAGAAAGATGTGAGTGTATTGTCTGGTTAACAATTGCAATGGGAGGGATTGTCAGCTCACTCAGAGTTTACAGTAATAAAGTGATAAAGAAAGATGTGAGTGTATTGTCTGGTTAACAATTGCACTGGGAGGTATTGTAGACTCACTCAGAATTTACAGTAATAAAGTGATAAAGAAAGATGTGAATGCACTGTCTGGTTAACAATTGCACTGGGAGGGATTGTAGACTCACTCAGAGTTTACAGTAATAAAGTGATAAAGAAAGATGTGAGTGTATTGTTTGGTTAACAATTGCTCTGGGAGGGATTGTAGACTCACTCAGACTTTACAGTAATAAAGTGATAAAGAAAGATGTGAGTGTATTGGCTGTTAACAATTGCACTGGGAGAGATTGTAGACTCACTCAGAGTTTACAGTCATAAAGTGATAAAGAAAGATGTGAATGTATTTTCTGGTTAACAATTGCACTGGGAGGGACTGTCGGCTCACTCAGAGTTTACTGCAATAAAGTGATAAAGAAAGATGTGAATGTATTGTCTGGTTAACAATTGCACTGGGAGGGATTGTAGACTCACTCAGAGTTTACAGTAATAAAGTGATAAAGAAAGATATGAGTGGATTGTCTGGTTAACAATTGCACTGGGAGGGATTGTGGGCTCAATCAGAGTTTACAGTAATAAAGTGATAAAGAAAGATGTGAGTGTATTGTCTGGTTAACAATTGCACTGGGAGGGATTGTTAGCTCACTTAGAGTTTACAGTGATAAAGTGAGAAAGAAAGATGTTAGTGTATTGTTTGGTTAACAATTGCACTGGGAGGAATTGTAGACTCACTCAGACTTTACAGTAATAAAGTAATAAAGAAAGATGTGAGTGTATTGTCTGTTAACAATTGCACTGGGAGAGATTGTAGACTCACTCAGAGTTTACAGTCATAAAGTGATAAAGAAAGATGTGAATGTATTGTCTGGTTAACAATTGCACTGGGAGGGATTGTGGGCTTAATCAGAGTTTACAGTAATAAAGTGATAAAGAAAGATGTGAGTGTATTGTCTGGTTAACAATTGCATTGGGAGGGATTGTAGACTCACTCAGAGTTTACAGTAATAAAGTGATAAAGAAAGATGTGAGTGTATTGTCTGGTTAACAATTGCAATGGGAGGGATTGTCAGCTCACTCAGAGTTTACAGTAATAAAGTGATAAAGAAAGATGTGAATGCACTGTCTGGTTAACAATTGCACTGGGAGGGATTGTAGACTCACTCAGAGTTTACAGTAATAAAGTGATAAAGAAAGATGTGAGTGTATTGTTTGGTTAACAATTGCACTGGGAGGGATTGTAGACTCACTCAGACTTTACAGTAATAAAGTGATAAAGAAAGATGTGAGTGTATTGGCTGTTAACAATTGCACTGGGAGAGATTGTAGACTCACTCAGAGTTTACAGTCATAAAGTGATAAAGAAAGATGTGAATGTATTTTCTGGTTAACAATTGCACTTGGAGGGACTGTCGGCTCACTCAGAGTTTACTGCAATAAAGTGATAAAGAAAGATGTGAATGTATTGTCTGGTTAACAATTGCACTGGGAGGGATTGTAGACTCACTCAGAGTTTACAGTAATAAAGTGATAAAGAAAGATATGAGTGGATTGTCTGGTTAACAATTGCACTGGGAGGGATTGTGGGCTCAATCAGAGTTTACAGTAATAAAGTGATAAAGAAAGATGTGAGTGTATTGTCTGGTTAACAATTGCACTGGGAGGGATTGTTAGCTCACTTAGAGTTTACAGTAATAAAGTGAGAAAGAAAGATGTGAGTGTATTGTTTGGTTAACAATTGCACTGGGAGGGATTGTAGACTCACTCAGAGTTTACTGCAATAAAGTGATAAAGAAAGATGTGAGTGTATTGGCTGGTTAACAATTGAGCTGGGAGGGATTGTAGAATAACTCAGAGTTTACAGTAATAAAGTGTTAAAGAAAGATGTGAGTGTATTGTCTGGTTAACAATTGCACTGGGAGGGATTGTAGACTCACTCAGAATTTAAAGTAATAAAGTGATAAAGAAAGATGTGAGTTTATGTCTGTTAACAATTGCACTGGGTGGGATTGTAGACTCACTCAGAGTTTACAGTAATAAAGTGATAAAGAAAGATGTGAGTGTATTGTCTGGTTAACAATTGCACTGGGAGGGATTGTCGACTCACTCAGAGTTTACTGTAATTAAGTGATAAAGAAAGATGTGAGTGTATTGTCTGGTTAACAATTGCACTGGGAGGGATTGTAGACTCACTCAGAGTTTACAGTAATCAAGTGATAAAGAAAGATGTGAGTGCATTGTCTGGTTAACAATTGCACTGGGAGGGATTGTAGACTCACTCAGAGTTTACAGTAATAAAGTGATAAAGAAAGATATGAGTGTATTGTCTGGTTAACAATTGCATTGGGAGGGATTGTAGACTCACTCAGAGTTTACAGTAATAAAGTGATAAAGAAAGATGTGAGTGTATTGTCTGGTTAACAATTGCAATGGGAGGGATTGTCAGCTCACTCAGAGTTTACAGTAATAAAGTGATAAAGAAAGATGTGAGTGTATTGTCTGGTTAACAATTGCACTGGGAGGTATTGTAGACTCACTCAGAATTTACAGTAATAAAGTGATAAAGAAAGATGTGAATGCACTGTCTGGTTAACAATTGCACTGGGAGGGATTGTAGACTCACTCAGACTTTACAGTAATAAAGTGATAAAGAAAGATGTGAGTGTATTGGCTGTTAACAATTGCACTGGGAGAGATTGTAGACTCACTCAGAGTTTACAGTCATAAAGTGATGAAGAAAGATGTGAATGTATTTTCTGGTTAACAATTGCACTGGGAGGGACTGTCGGCTCACTCAGAGTTTACTGCAATAAAGTGATAAAGAAAGATGTGAATGTATTGTCTGGTTAACAATTGCACTGGGAGGGATTGTAGACTCACTCAGAGTTTACAGTAATAAAGTGATAAAGAAAGATATGAGTGGATTGTCTGGTTAACAATTGCACTGGGAGGGATTGTGGGCTCAATCAGAGTTTACAGTAATAAAGTGATAAAGAAAGATGTGAGTGTATTGTCTGGTTAACAATTGCACTGGGAGGGATTGTTAGCTCACTTAGAGTTTACAGTAATAAAGTGAGAAAGAAAGATGTGAGTGTATTGTCTGGTTAACAATTGCACTGGGAGGGATTGTAGACTCACTCAGAGTTTACAGTAATAAAGTGATAAAGAAAGATGTGAGTGTATTGTTTGGTTAACAATTGCACTGCGAGGGATTGTGGACTCACTCAGACTTTACAGTAATAAAGTAATAAAGAAAGATGTGAGTGTATTGTCTGGTTAACAATTGCACTGGGAGGGATTGTAGACTCACTCAGAATTTACAGTAATAAAGTGATAAAGAAAGATGAGAATGGATTGTCTGGTTAACAATTGCACTGGGAGGGATTGTAGACTCACTCAGAGTTTACAGTAATAACGTGATAAAGAAAGATGTGAGTGTATTGTTTGGTTAACAATTGAACTGGGAGGGATTGTAGACTCACTCAGAGTTTACAGTAATAAAGTGATAAAGAAAGATGTGAGTTTATGTCTGTTAACAATTGCACTGGGTGGGATTGTAGACTCACTCAGAGTTTACAGTAATAAAGTGATAAAGAAAGATGTGAGTGTATTGTCTGGTTAACAATTGCACTGGGAGGGATTGTCGACTCACTCAGAGTTTACTGTAATTAAGTGATAAAGAAAGATGTGAGTGTATTGTCTGGTTAACAATTGCACTGGGAGGGATTGTAGACTCACTCAGAGTTTACAGTAATAAAGTGATAAAGAAAGATGTGAGTTTATGTCTGTTAACAATTGCACTGGGTGGGATTGTAGACTCACTCAGAGTTTACAGTAATAAAGTGATAAAGAAAGATATGAGTGGATTGTCTGGTTAACAATTGCACTGGGAGGGATTGTGGGCACAATCAGAGTTTACAGTAATAAAGTGATAAAGAAAGATGTGATTGTATTGTCTGGTTAACAATTGCACTGGGAAGGATTGTAGACTCACTCAGAGTTTGCAGTAATAAAGTGATAAAGAAAGATGTGAGTGTATTGTCTGGTTAACAATTGCACTGGGAGGGATTGTCAGCTCACTTAGAGTTTACAGGAATAAAGTGAGAAAGAAAGATGTGAGTGTATTGTCTGGTTAACAATTGCAATGGGAGGGATTGTAGACTCACTCAGAGTTTACAGTAATAAAGTGATAAAGAAAGATGTGAGTGTATTGTTTGGTTAACAATTGCACTGCGAGGGATTGTGGACTCACTCAGACTTTACAGTAATAAAGTAATAAAGAAAGATGTGAGTGTATTGTCTGGTTAACAATTGCACTGGGAGGGATTGTAGACTCACTCAGAATTTACAGTAATAAAGTAATAAAGAAAGATGTGAGTGTATTGTCTGTTAACAATTACACTGGGAGGGATTGTAGACTCACTCAGAGTTTACAGTAATAAAGTGATAAAGAAAGATGTGAATGTATTTTCTGGTTAACAATTGCACTGGGAGGGATTGTAGACTCACTCAGAGTTTACAGTAATAAAGTGATAAAGAAAGATATGAGTGGATTGTCTGGTTAACAATTGCACTGGGAGGGATTGTGGGCTCAATCAGAGTTTACAGTAATAAAGTGATAAAGAAAGATGTGAGTGTATTGTCTGGTTAACAATTGCACTGGGAGGGATTGTTAGCTCACTTAGAGTTTACAGTAATAAAGTGAGAAAGAAAGATGTGAGTGTATTGTCTGGTTAACAATTGCACTGGGAGGGATTGTACACTCACTCGGAGTTTACAGTAATAAAGTGATAAAGAAAGATGTGAGTGTATTGTTTGGTTAACAATTGCACTGCGAGGGATTGTGGACTCACTCAGACTTTACAGTAATAAAGTAATAAAGAAAGATGTGAGTGTATTGTCTGGTTAACAATTGCACTGCGAGGGATTGTGGACTCACTCAGACTTTACAGTAATAAAGTAATAAAGAAAGATGTGAGTGTATTGTCTGGTTAACAATTGCACTGGGAGGGATTGTAGACTCACTCAGAATTTACAGTAATAAAGTGATAAAGAAAGATGAGAATGGATTGTCTGGTTAACAACTGCACTGGGAGGGATTGTAGACTCACTCAGAGTTTACAGTAATAAAGTGATAAAGAAAGATGTGAGTGTATTGTTTGGTTAACAATTGCACTGGGAGGGATTGTAGACTCACTCAGACTTTACAGTAATAAAGTAATAAAGAAAGATGTGAGTGTATTGTCTGTTAACAATTGCACTGGGAGAGATTGTAGTCTCACTCAGAGTTTACAGTCATAAAGTGATAAAGGAAGATGTGAATGTATTGTCTGGTGAACAATTGCACTGGGAGGGATTGTCGGCTCACTCAGAGTTTACTGCAATAAAGTGATAAAGAAAGATGTGAGTGTATTGTCTGGTTAACAATTGAGCTGGCAGGGATTGTAGACTCACTTAGAGTTTACAGTAATAAAGTGATAAAGAAAGATGTGAGTGTATTGTCTGGTTAACAATTGCACTGGGAGGGATTGTAGACTCACTCAGAATTTAAAGTAATAAAGTGATAAAGAAAGATGTGAGTTTATGTCGGTTAACAATTGCACTGGGTGGGATTGTAGACTCACTCAGAGTTTACAGTAATAAAGTGATAAAGAAAGATGTGAGTGTATTGTCTGGTTAACAATTGCACTGGGAGGGATTGTAGTCTCACTCAGAGTTTACATTAATATAGTGATAAAGAAAGATGTGAGTGTAGTGTCTGGTTAACAATTGCACTGGGAGGATTGTCGACTCACTCAGAGTTTACTGTAATTAAGTGATAAAGAAAGATGTGAGTGTATTGTCTGGTTAACAATTGCACTGGGAGGGATTGTGGACTCACTCAGAGTTTACAGTAATCAAGTGATAAAGAAAGATGTGAGTGTATTGTCTGGTTAACAATTGCACTGGGAGGGATTGTAGACTCACTCAGAGTTTACTGTAATAAAGTGATAAAGAAAGATGTGAGTGTATTGTCTGGTTAACAATTGCACTGGGAGGGATTGTAGACTCACTCAGAGTTTACAGTAATAAAGTGATAAAGAAAGATGTGAGTGTATTGCCTGGTTAGCAATTGAACTGGGAGGGATTGTAGACTCACTCAGAGTTTACAGTAATAAAGTGATAAAGAAAGATGTGAGTGTAGTGTCTGGTTAACAATTGCACTGGAAGGGATTGTAGACTCACTCAGAATTTACAGTAATAAAGTGATAAAGAAAGATGTGAGTTTATGTCTGTTAACAATTGCACTGGGTGGGATTGTAGACTCACTCAGAGTTTACAGTAATAAAGTGAGAAAGAAAGATATGAGTGGATTGTCTGGTTAACAATTGCACTGGGAGGGATTGTAGACTCACTCAGAGTTTACAGTAATAAAGTGATAAAGAAAGATGTGAGTGTATTGTCTGGTTAACAATTGCACTGGGAGGGATTGTAGACTCACTCAGAGTTTACAGTAATAAAGTGGTAAAGAAAGATGTGAATGTATTGCCTGGTTAACAATTGCACTGGGAGGGATTGTAGGCTCACTCAGAGTTTACTGTAATAACGTGATAAAGAAAGATTTGAGTGTATTGTCTGGTTAACAATTGCACTGGGAGGGATTGTAGACTCACTCAGACTTTACAGAAATAAAGTGATAAAGAAAGATGTGAGTGTATTGTCTGTTAACAATTGCACTGGGAGAGATTGGAGACTCACTCAGAGTTTACTGTAATAAAGTGATAAAGAAAGATGTGAGTGTATTGTCTGGTTAACAATTGCACTGGGAGGGATTGTAGACTCACTCAGAGTTTGCTGCAATAAAGTGATAAAGAAAGATGTGAGTGTATTGTCTGGTTAACAATTGCACTGGGAGGGATTGTAGACTCACTCAGAATTTAAAGTAATAAAGTGATAAAGAAAGATGTGAGTTTATGTCTGTTAACAATTGCACTGTGTGGGATTGTAGACTCACTCAGAGTTTACAGTAATAAAGTGAGAAAGAAAGATATGAGTGGATTGTCTGGTTAACAATTGCACTGGGAGGGATTGTAACTCACTCAGAGTTTACAGTAATAATGTGATAAAGAAAGATTTGAGTGTATTGTCTGGTTAACAATTGCACAGGGAGGGATTGTAGACTCAATCAGACTTTACAGTAATAAAGTGATAAAGAAAGATGTGAATGTGTTGTCTGGTTAACAATTGCACTGGGAGGGATTGTAGACTCACTCAGAGTTTACTGTCATAAAGTGACAAAGAAAGATGTGAGTGTGTTGTCTGGTTAACAATTGCACTGGGAGGGATTGCAGACTCACTCAGAGTTTACAGTAATAAAGTGATAAAGAAAGATGTGAGTGTATTGTCTGGTTAACAATTGCACTGGGAGGGATTGTAACTCACTCAGAGTTTACAGTAATAATGTGATAAAGAAAGATGTGAGTGTATTGTCTGGTTAACAATTGCACAGGGAGGGATTGTAGACTCAATCAGACTTTACAGTAATAAAGTGATAAAGAAAGATGTGAATGTGTTGTCTGGTTAACAATTGCACTGGGAGGGATTGTAGACTCACTCAGAGTTTACTGTCATAAAGTGACAAAGAAAGATGTGAGTGTGTTGTCTGGTTAACAATTGCACTGGGAGGGATTGCAGACTCACTCAGAGTTTACAGTAATAAAGTGATAAAGAAAGATGTGAGTGTATTGTCTGGTTAACAATTGCACTGGGAGGGATTGTGGACTCACTCAGAGTTTACTGTAATAAAGTGATAAAGAAAGATGTGAGTGTATTGTCTGGTTAACAATTGCACTGGGAGGGATTGTAGACTCACTCAGAGTTTACAGTAATAAAGTGATAAAGAAAGATGTGAGTGTATTGTCTGGTTTACAATTGCACTAGGAGGGATTGTCAGCTCACTCAGAGTTTACAGTAACGAGGACTGAAATATTCTCTGAGTAGGAGAAGTGGTTGGACAAAATGTCTGACCTCAATCTCATTCCAATCTGACTTCAGCAGAATAAATTCTATTTCAAGATATGATCACTTTTATACAGGATTGCCACGGAGAACTATAAAAAGTTCAGGATTTCAAACATTGTTTGAGAGAGAGAGAAAGAGCAAAAAGCTCTGGAGTTGGAGGCCTTAATGAAAACCTTCAGTCTGCCAAGCCGGGTTCACGACCTGGAGAGAGATGCTGATTTTCACACACTGAAAACCCTTCCCCCCATGCACTGAAGTCCACTTCCCCACACACAGAAACCCTTCCCCACACACTGAAACCCCGTCCCCACACACTGAAACCCCGTCCCCACACACTGAAACCCCTTCCCCCCACAAACTGAAACCATTCCCCACACACTGAAACCCCTTCCCCACACACTGAAACACCTTCCCCACACACTGAAACACCATCCCCACACAGTGAAACCCTTTCACCACACACTGAAACCCTTCCGCACACACTGAAACCCCTTCCGCACACACTGAAACCCCTTCCCCACACACTGAAACCCCTTCCCCACACACTGAAACCACTTCCCCACACACTGAAACCACATCCCCACACACTGAAACACTTCCCCACACACTGAAACCCCTTTCCCAAACACTGAAACCCTAACCACACACTGAAACACTTCCCCACACACTGAAACCCTTTCCCACACACTGAAACCCCTTCCCCACACACTGAAACACATCCCCAGACACACTGAAAGCCCTTCCCCACACACTGAAACCCCTTCCCCAGACACTGAAACCCTTCCCCACTCACTGAAATACTTCCCCACACACGGAAACCCCTTCCACACTCACGGAAACCCCTTCCACACACACTGAAACCACTTCCCCACACACTGAAACACTTCCCCACACACTGAAACCCCTTTCCCAAACACTGAAAACCTAACCCACACACTGAAACACTTCCCCACACACTGAAACACTTCCCCACACACTGAAACACCTTCCCCACCCACTGAAACCACTTCCCCACCCACTGAAACCACTTCCCCACACACTGAAACCCCTTCAACACACACTGAAACGCCTTCCCCACACACTGAAACACTTCCCCATACACCGAAACACCTTTCCCACACACAGAAACCCCTTCCCCACACAAATAAAACACCTTCCCCACACACTGACACACTTCCCCACACAATGAAACACTTCCCCACACACTGAAACCCCTTCCCCACACACTGAAACCCCACTCCCAGACACTGCAACCCCTTCCCCACACAATGAAACCCCTTACCCGCACACTGAAACACATCCCCACACACTGAAACACCTTGCCGACGCACTGAAACCCCTTCCGCACACACTGAAACCACTTCCCCACACGCTGAAACCCATTCCCCCAACACAGAAATCCTTCCCCACACTCTGAAACCCCTTCCCCACACACTGAAACCCCTTCCCCACACACTGAAACCCCTTCCCCACACACTGAAACCCTTCCCCACACTCTGAAAGCCCTTCCCCACACACTGAAACACCATTCACATACACTGAAACCCCTTCCCCACACACTGAAAAACCTTCCCCACACACTGAAACTCCTTCCGCACACACTGAAACCCATCCCCACACACTGAAATCCCAACCGCACACACTGAAACCCCTTCCCCGCACACTGAAACCCCTGCCCCACACACTGAAACCCATCGCCACACACTCAAACCCCTTCCCCTCACACTGATACCCCTTCCCCACAAACTGAAGCCCCTTCCACACAGACTGAAACCCCTACCCCACACACTGAAACACCGTCCCTACACAGTGAAAATCTTCCCCACACACTGCAACCCCTTCCCCACACTCTGAAACCCCTTCCCCACTCACTGACACACATCCCCACACACTGAAACACCTACCCCACACACTGAAACCCCTTCCCCGCACACTGAATCCCCTTCCACCCACACTGAAACCCTTCCCCACACTCTGAAACCCCTTCCCCACACTCTGAAACCCCTTCCCCACACTCTGAAACCCCTTCCCCACACGTTGAAATACCTTCCCCACACACTGAAACCCCTTCCCCACACACTGAAACCCCTTCCTCAAACACTGTAACACCTTCCCCACACACTGAAACCCCTTCCGCACTCACTGAAACACCACCCCCAGACACTGAAACCCCTTCCCCACACAATGAAACACCTTCCCCACACACTGAAACATCATCCCCACACACTGAAACACCTTGCCCACACACTGAAACCCCTTCCGCGCACACAGAAACCCCTTCCCCACACGCTGAAAACCCTTCCCCCCCTCACTGAAACCATTCCCTCACTCTGAAACCCCATCCGCACACTCTGAAACCCCTTCCCCACACACTGAAACCCCTTCCCCATACACTGAAACCCCTTCCACACACACTGAAACCCATCCCCACACACTGAAACAACTTCCCCACACACTGAAACCCCTTCCCCACACACTGAAACCCCTTCCCCACACACTGAAACCCCTTCTCCACACACTGAAACACATCCCCACACACTGAAACACCTTCCCCACACACTGAAACCCCTTCCGCAAACATTGAAACCATCCGCACACACTGAAACCCATCCCCACACACTGAAACCCATCCCCACAGACTGAAACACTTTCCCCACACACTGAAACACGACCCCACACACTGAAACACGACCCCACACACTGAAACAACTTCCCCACACACTGAAACCCCTTCCCCACACACTGAAACCCCTTCCCCACACACTGAAACCCCTTCCCCACACACTGAATCCCCTTCCGCACACATTGGAACCCATCCCCACACACTGAAACCCCACCCCCACAAATTGAAACCCCTTCCCCACACACTGAAACCCCTTCCCCACACACTGAAACACATCCCCACACACTGAAACACCTTCCCCACACACTGAAACCCCTTCCGCACACATTGAAGCACATCCCTAAACACTGAAACCCATCTCCACACACTGAAACACATTCCCACACACTGAAACCCATCCCCACAGACTGAAACACATTCCCCACACACTGAAACCCTTCCCCACACACAGAAACACATCCCCACACACTGAAACCCCAGCCCCACAGATTGAAACCCCTTCCCCACACACTGAAACCCCTTCCCCACACACTGAAACACATCCCCACACACTGAAACAACTTCCCCACACACTGAAACCCCTTCTGCACACATTGAAACACATCCCCACACACTGAAACACCTTCCCCACACACTGAAAGCCCTTCCCCACACAGTGAAACACCTTCCCCACACACTGAAACCCCTTCCCCACACACTGAAAAACCTTCCCCACACACTGAAACCCCTTCCGCACACACTGAAACCCCAACCCCACACACTGAAACCCCTTCCCCACACACTGAAACCCCTTCCCCACACACTGAAACCCCTTCCCCACAAACTGAAGCCCCTTCCACACACACTGAAGCCCCTTCCCCACACACTGCAACCCCTTCCCCACAGACTGAAACCCCTTCCCCACTCACTGAAACACATCCCCACACACTGAAACCCCTTCCCCACACACTGAAACCCCTTCCCCACGCTCTGAAACTCCTTCCATCCACATTGAAACCCTTCCCCACACTCTGAAACCCCTTCCACACACACAAAAACCCTTCCCCACACTCTGAAACCCCTTCCCCACACGCTGAAACACCTTCCCCACACGCTAAAACACCTTCCTCACACGCTGAAACACCTTCCCCACACGCTGAAACACCTTCCCCACACACTGAAACCCCTTCATCACACAGTGAAACATATTCCCCACACACTGAAACACCTTCCGCACTCACTAAAACCCATCCCCACACACTGAAACCCCACCCCCAGACACTGAAACCCCTTCCCCACACAGTGAAACACATCCCCACACACTGAAACACCTTGCCCACACAATGAAACCCCTTCCGCGCACACAGAACCCCCTTCCCCACACGCTGAAACCCCTTCCCCCCTCACTGAAACCCTTCCCCTCACTCTGAAACCCCATCCTCACACACTGAAACCCCTTCCCTACACACTGAAACCCTTCCCCACACTCTGAAACCCCTTCCCCACACACTGACACACCATCCCCACACACAGAAACCCCTGCCCCACACAGTGAAAGCCCTACCCCACACACTGAAAAAGCTTTCCCACACACTGAAACACCTTCCCCAAACACTGAAACCCCTTCCCCACACACTGAAACCCCTTCCGCACACACTGAAGCCCATCCCCACACACTGATACCCCACCCCCACACACTGAAACCCCTTCCCCACACACTGAAACCCCTTTCTCACACACAGAAACCCATCCCCACACACTGAAACACGACCCCACACACTGAAACACATTCCCCACACACTGAAACCCTTCCCCACACACAGAAACACATCCCCACACACTGAAACACGACCCCACACACTGAAACACATTCCCCACACACTGAAACCCCTTCCCCACACACTGAAACCCCTTCCGCACACACTGAAACCCATCCACACACACTGAAACCCCACCCCCACGCATTGAAACCCCTTCCTCACGCACTGAAACCCCTTCCCCACATACTGAAACACATCCCCACACACTGAAACCCATCTCCACACACTGAAACCCATCCCCACACACTGAAACACCTTCCCCACACACTGAAACCCTTCCCCACACACAGAAACACATCCCGACACACAGAAACAGAGCCCTACACGATGAAACACCTTCCCCACACACTGAAACCCCTTCCCCACACACTGAAACCCCTTCCCCACACAGTGAAACACCTTCCCCACACACTGAAAAACCTTCCCCTCATACTGAAATACCTTCCCCATCACACTGAAACCCCTTCCCCACCCTCTGAAACACCTTCCCCACCCACTGAAACACATTCCCCACACAATTAAACCCCGTCCCCACACAATGAAACCCTTCCCCAAACACTGAAACACTTCCCAACACACGGAAACCCCTTCCCCTCAAAATGAATCCCCTTCCCCACACACTGAAACCCCTTCCCCACACACTGAAACACATCCCCACACACTGAAACCCCTTCCCCACACACAGAAACACCTTCCCCACCCACTAAAACACCTTCCCCACACACTGAAACACATCCCCACACACTGAAACCCCTTCCCCACACACTGAAACCCCTTCCGCACACACTGAAACTCCTTCCCCACACACTGAAACCACTTCCCCACACCCTAAAACCCCTTCTGCACACACTGAAACCTCTTGCGCACACACTGAAACACCTTCCCCACACACTGAAACCCCTTCCCCACACACTGATATCCCTTACCCACAGACTGAAACCCCTTCCACACACACTGAAACCCCTTCCACACATACTGAAACACCTTCCCCACACACTGAAACCCCTTCCCCACACACTGAAACCACTTCCGCACACAGTGAAACCCATCCCCACACACTGAAGCCCCTTCCCCAGACGCTGAAACCCCTTCCCCACACACTGAAACTCCTTCCCCACACACTGAAAAACATCCCCACACACTGAAACCCCTTCCCCACACACTGAAACCCCTTCCCCACACACTGAAACCCATCCCCACACACTGAAACACCTTCCCCACACACTGAAACCCCTTCCACTCACAGTGAAATCCCTTCCCCACACAGGGAAACCCTTCCCCACACACTGAAACCCCTTCCGCACACACTGAAACAACTTCCCCACACACTGAAACCCCTTCCCCACACACTGAAACCCCTTCCCCTCACACTGAAACCCCTTCTCCACACACTGAAACACATCCCCACACACTGAAACACCTTCCCCACACACTGAAACCCCTTCCGCAAACATTGAAACCATCCGCACACACTGAAACCCATCCCCACACACTGAAACCCATCCCCACAGACTGAAACACTTTCGCCACACACTGAAACACGACCCCACACACTGAAACGCGACCCCACACACTGAAACAACTTCCCCACACACTGAAACCCCTTCCCCACACACTGAAACCCCTTCCCCACACACTGAATCCCCTTCCGCACACACTGGAACCCATCCCCACACACTGAAACCCCACCCCCACATATTGAAACCCCTTCCCCACACACTGAAACCCCTTCCCCACACACTGAAACACATCCCCACACACTGAAACACCTTCCCCACACACTGAAACCCCTTCCGCACACATTGAAACACATCCCCACACACTGAAACCCATCTCCACACACTGAAGCACATTCCCACACACTGAAACCCACCCCCACAGACTGAAACACATTCCCCACACACTGAAACCCTTCCCCACACACAGAAACACATCCCCACACACTGAAACCCCACCCCCACAGATTGAAACCCCTTCCCCACACACTGAAACCCCTTCCCCACACACTGAAACCCCTTCCCCACACACTGAAACACATCCCCACACACTGAAACAACTTCCCCACACACTGAAACCCCTTCTGCACACATTGAAACACATCCCCACACACTGAAACACCTTCCCCACACACTGAAAGCCCTTCCCCACACAGTGAAACACCTTCCCCACACACTGAAACCCCTTCCCCACACACTGAAACCCCTTCCCCACACACTGAAAAACCTTCCCCACACACTGAAACCCCTTCCGCACACACTGAAACCCCTTCCGCACACACTGAAACCCCAACCCCACACACTGAAACCCCTTCCCCACACACTGAAACCCCTTCCCCACACACTGAAACCCCTTCCCCACACACTGAAACCCCTTCCCCACACACTGAAACCCCTTCCCCACAACCTGAAGCCCCTTCCACACACACTGAAACCCCTTCCCCACAAACTGAAACACCGTCCCTACACAGTGAAAATTTTCCCCACTCACTGCAACCCCTTCCCCACAGACTGAAACCCCTTCCCAACTCACTGAAACACATCCCCACACACTGAAACCCCTTCCCCACACACTGAAACCCCTTCCCCACGCACTGAAACTCCTTCCATCCACATTGAAACCCTTCCCCACACTGTGAAACCCCTTCCACACACACAAAAACCCTTCCCCACACTCTGAAACCCCTTCCCCACACGCTGAAACACCTTCCCCACACGCTGAAACACCTTCCCCACACGCTGAAACACCTTCCCCACACGCTGAAACACCTTCCCCACACACTGAAACCCCTTCATCACACAGTGAAACACATTCCCCACACACTGAAACACCTTCCGCACTCACTAAAACCCATCCCCACACACTGAAACCCCACCCCCAGACACTGAAACCCCTTCCCCACACAGTGAAACACATCCCCACACACTGAAACACCTTGCCCACACAATGAAACCCCTTCCGCGCACACAGAACCCCCTTCTCCACACGCTGAAACCCCTTCCCCCCTCACTGAAACCCTTCCCCTCACTCTGAAACCCCATCCTCACACACTGAAACCCCTTCCCTACACACTGAAACCCTTCCCCACACTCTGAAACCCCTTCCCCACACACTGACACACCATCACCACACACTGAAACCCCTGCCCCACACAGTGAAAGACCTTCCCCACACACTGAAACACCTTTCCCACACACTGAAACCCCTTCCCCAAACACTGAAACCCCTTCCCCACACACTGAAACCCCTTCCGCACACACTGAAGCCCATCCCCACACACTGATACCCCACCCCCACACACTGAAACCCCTTCCCCACACACTGAAACCCCTTTCCCACACACAGAAACCCATCCCCACACACTGAAACACGACCCCACACAGTGAAACACATTCCCAACACACTGAAACCCTTTCCCACACACTGAAACCCTTTCCCACACACAGAAACACATCCCCACACACTGAAACACGACCCCACACACTGAAACACATTCCCCACACACTGAAACCCCTTCCCCACTCACTGAAACCCCTTCCGCACACACTGAAACCCATCCCCACACACTGAAACCCCACCCCCACGCATTGAAACCCCTTCCCCACGCACTGAAACCCCTTCCCCACACACTGAAACACATCCCCAAACACTGAAACCCATCTCCACACACTGAAACCCATCCCCACACACTGAAACACCTTCCCCACACACTGAAACACTTCCCCACACACAGAAACACATCCCAACACACAGAAACAGAGCCCTACACGATGAAACACCTTCCCCACACACTGAAACCCCTTCCCCACACACTGAAACCCCTTCCCCACACAGTGAAACACCTTCCCCACACACTGAAAAACCTTCCCCACATACTGAAATACCTTCCCCATCACACTGAAACCCCTTCCCCACCCACTGAAACACCTTCCCCACTCACTTAAACCCCGTCCCCACACAATGAAACCCTTCCCCAAACACTGAAACACTTCCCAACACACGGAAACCCCTTCCCCTCAAAATGAATCCCCTTCCCCACACACTGAAACCCCTTCCCCACACACTGAAACACATCCCCACACACTGAAACACATCCCCACACACTGAAACCCCTTCCCCACACACAGAAACACCTTCCCCACACACTGAAACACCTTCCCCACACACTTAAACACATCCCCACACACTGAAACCCCTTCCCCACACACTGAAACCCCTTCCGCACACACTGAAACTCCTTCCCCACACACTGAAACCACTTCCCCACACACTAAAACCCCTTCCGCACACACTGAAACCTCTTGCGCACACACTGAAACACCTTCCCCACACACTGAAACCCCTTCCCCACACACTGATATCCCTTCCCCACAGACTGAAACCCCTTCCACACACACTGAAATCCCTTCCACACATACTGAAACACCTTCACCACACACTGAAACCCCTTCCCCACACACTGAAACCCCTTCCGCACACAGTAAAACCCATCCCCACACACTGAAGCCCCTTCCCCACACACTGAAACCCATTCCCCACACACTGAAACCCCTTCCCCACACACTGAAAAACATCCCCACACACTGAAACCCCTTCCCCACACACTGAAACCCCTTCCCCACACACTGAAACCCCTTCCCCACACACTGAAACCCCTTCCCCACACACTGAAACACATCCCCACACACTGAAACACCTTCCCCACACACTGAAACCCCTTCCACTCACAGTGAAATCCCTTCCCCACACAGGGAAACCCTTCCCCACACACTGAAACCCCTTCCTCACACACTGAAACACATCCCCACACACTGAAACCCCTTCCCCACACACTGAAACCACTTCTGCAAACACTGAAACATCATCCGCACACACTGAAACCCCTTCCCCACACACTGAAACCCCCTCCCCACAAACTGAACCCCTTCCACACACACTGAAACCCCTTCCCCACACACTGAAACCCCGTCCCTGCACAGTGAAAACCTTCCCTACACACTGCAACCCCTTCCCCACACACTGAAACCCCTTCCCCACTCACTGAAACATATCCCCACACACTGAAACCCCTTCCCCAGACACTGAAACCCCTTCCCCAGACACTGAATCCGCTTCCCCACGCACTGAAACCCTTCCCCACACTCTGAAACCCCTTCCCCACACGCTGAAACCCCTTCCCCACACACTGAAACCCCTTCCCCACACACTGAAACCCCATCCCCACACACTGAAACCCCTTCCTCACACACTGAAACCCCTTCCGCACACACTGAAACCCATCCCCACACACTGAAACCTCACCCCCAGGCACTGAAAACCCTTCCCCACACAATGGAACACCTTCCCCACACACTGAAACACATCCCCACACACTGAAACACCTTCCCCTCACACTGAAACACCTTCCGCACACGCTGAAACCCCTTCCACTTCACTGAAACCCTTCGCCTCACTCTGACACCCCATCCCCACACACTGAAACCCCTTCCCCACACATTGAAACCCTTCCCCACACTCTGAAAACCCTTCCATACACACTGAAACACCATCCCCACACACTGAAACCCCTTCCCCACACAGTGAAAGCCCTTCCCCACACACTGAAACACCTTTCCCACACACTGAAACCCCTTCCCCACAGACGGAAACCCCTTCCCCAAACACGGAAACCCCTTCCCCACACACTGAAACCCCTTCCCCACACACTGAAACCCCTTCCCCACACACTGAAACCCCTTCCCCACACACTGAAACCCCTTCCGCACACACTGAAACCCATCCCCACACACTGAAACCCCTTCCCCACACACTGAAACACCTTTCCCACACACTGAAACCCCTTCCCCACACACTGAAACCCCTTCCCCACACACTGAAACCCCATCCGCACACACTGAAACCCCATCCCCACACACTGAAACCCCATCCCCACACACTGAAACCACTTCCCCACACACTAAAACCCCTTCCGCACACACTGAAACCTCTTGCGCACACACTGAAACACCTTCCCCACACACTGAAACACCTTCTCCACACACTGAAACCCCTTCCCCACACACTGATATCCCTTCCCCACAGACTGAAACCCCTTCCACACACACTGAAACCCCTTCCACACATACTGAAACACCTTCCCCACACACTGAAACCCCTTCCCCACACACTGAAACCCCTTCCGCACACAGTGAAACCCTTCTCCACACACTGAAGCCCCTTCCCCACACACTGAAGCCCCTTCCCCACACACTGAAGCCCCTTCCCCACACACTGAAACCCCTTCCCCACACACTGAAAAACATCCCCACACACTGAAACCCGTTCCCCACACACTGACACACATCCCCACACACTGAAACACCTTGCCCACACGCTGAAACCCCTTCCGCACACACTGAAACCCCTTCCCCACACGCTGAAACCCCTTCCCCCTCACTGAAACCCTTCCCCTCACTCTGAAACCCCATCCCCACACACTGAATCCCCTTCCCCACACATTGAAACCCTTCCCCTCACTCTGAAACCCCTTCCCCACACACTGAAACACAATCCCCACACACTGAAACCCCTTCCCCACACAGTGAAAGCCCTTCCCCACACACTGAAACCCCTTCCCCACACACTGAAACACATCCCCACACACTGAAACCCCTTCCCCACACACTGAAACCCCTTCCGCACACACTGAAACCCATCCCCACACACTGAAACCCCACCCCTACACACTGAAACCCCTTCCCCACACACTGAAACCCCTTCCCCACACACTGAAACACATCCCCACACACTGAAACACCTTCCCCACACACTGAAACCCCTTCCGCAAACATTGAAACCCATCCCCACACACTGAAACCCATCCCCACACACTGAAACCCATCCCCACACACTGATACCCATCCCCACACACTGAAACCCCTTCCCCACACACTGAAACACCTTCCCCACACACTGAAAAACCTTCGCCACACACTGAAATACCTTCCCCATCACACTGAAACCCCTTCCCCACCCACTGAAACACCTTCCCCACCCACTGAAACACCTTCCCCACACACTGAAACCCCGTCCCCACACAATGAAACCCTTCCCCAAACACTGAAACACTTCCCAACACACGGAAACCCCTTCCCCTCAAAATGAATCCCCTTCCCCTCAAAATGAATCCCCTTCCCCACACACTGAAACCCCTTCCCCACACACTGAAACACATCCCCACACACTGAAACCCCTTCCCCACACACTGAAACACCTTCCCCACCCACTGAAACCCCTTCCCCACACACTGAAACCCCTTCCCCACACACTGAAACCCCTTCCGCACACACTGAAACTCCTTCCCCACACACTGAAACCACTTCCCCGCACACTAAAACCCCTTCCGCACACACTGAAACCTCTTGCGCACACACTGAAACACCTTCCCCACACACTGATATCCCTTCCCCACACACTGATATCCCTTCCCCACAGACTGAAACCCCTTCCACACACACTGAAACCCCTTCCACACATACTGAAACACCTTCCCCACACACTGAAACTCCTTCCCCACACACTGAAACCCCTTCCCCACACACTGAAACCCCTTCCGCACACACTGAAGCCCCTTCCCCACACACTGAAGCCCCTTCCCCACACACTGAAACCCCTTCCCCACACACTGAAACCCCTTCCCCACACACTGAAAAACATCCCCACACACTGAAACCCCTTCCCCACACACTGAAACACATCCCCACACACTGAAACACCTTCCCCACACACTGAAACCCCTTCCACTCACAGTGAAATCCCTTCCCCACACAGGGAAACCCTTCCCCACACACTGAAACCCCTTCCTCACACACTGAAACACATCCCCACACACTGAATCCCCTTCCCCACACACTGAAACCCCTTCCCCACACACTGAAACCCCTTCTGCACACACTGAAACATCATCCCCACACACTGAAACCCCTTCCCCACACACTGAAACCCCCTCCCCACAAACTGAACCCCTTCCACACACACTGAAACCCCTTCCCCACACACTGAAACCTCTTCCCCACTCACTGAAACACATCCCCACACACTGAAACCCCTTCCCCACACACTGAAACCCCTTCCCCAGACATTGAATCCCCTTCCCCACACACTGAAACCCTTCCCCACACTCTGAAACCCCTTCCCCACACGCTGAAACACCTTCCCCACACACTGAAACCCCTTCCCCACACACTGAAACCCCTTCCTCACACACTGAAACCCCTTCCCCACACACTAAAACCCCTTCCGCACACACTGAAACCCATCCCCACACACTGAAACCCCACCCCCAGGCACTGAAACCCCTTCCCCACACAATGAAACACCTTCCCCACACACTGAAACACATCCCCACACACTGAAACACCTTGCCCACACACTGAAACCCCTTCCGCACATACTGAAACCCCTTCCCCAGACGCTGAAACCCCTTCACCCTCACTGAAACCCTTCCCCACACACTGAAACCCCTTCCTCACACACTGAAACCCCTTCCCCACACACTAAAACCCCTTCCGCACACACTGAAACCCATCCCCACACACTGAAACCCCACCCCCAGGCACTGAAACCCCTTCCCCACACAATGAAACACCTTCCCCACACACTGAAACACATCCCCACACACTGAAACACCTTGCCCACACACTGAATCCCCTTCCGCACACACGGAAACCCCTTCCCCAAACGCTGAAACCCCTTCCCCCTCACTGAAACCCTTCCCCTCACTCCGAAACCCCATCCCCACACACTGAAACCCCTTCCCCACACATTGAAACCCTTCCCCACACTCTGAAAGCCCTACCCCACACACTGAAACACCTTTCCCACACACTGAAACCCTTTCCCCACACACTGGAACCCCTTCCCCACACACAGAAACCCCTTCCGCACACACTGAAACCCATCCCCACACACTGAAACCCCTTCCCCACACACTGAAACCCCTTCCCCACACACTGAAACCCCTTCCCCACACACTGAAACCCCTTCCCCACACACTGAAACCCCTTCCCCATACACTGAATCCCCTTCCGCACACACTGAAACTCCTTCCCCACACACTGAAACCACTTCCCCACACACTAAAACCCCTTCCGCACACACTGAAACCTCTTGCGCACACACTGAAACATCTTGCGCACACACTGAAACACCTTCCCCACACACTGAAACACCTTCCCCACACACTGAAACCCCGTCCCCACACAATGAAACCCTTCCCCAAACACTGAAACGCATCCCAACACACGGAAACCCCTTCCCCTCAAAATGAATCCCCTTCCCCACACACAGAAACCCCTTCCCCACACACTGAAACACATCCCCACACACTGAAACCCCTTCCCCACACACTGAAACACCTTCCCCACCCACTGAAACCCCTTCCCCACACACTGAAACACATCCCCACACACTGAATCCCCTTCCCCACACACTAAAACCCCTTCCCCACACACTGAAACCCCTTCTGCACACACTGAAACATCATCCCCACACACTGAAACCCCTTCCCCACACACTGAAACCTCCTCCCCACAAACTGAACCCCTACCACACACACTGAAACCCCTTCCCCACACACTGAAACCTCTTCCCCACTCACTGAAACACATCCCCACACACTGAAACCCCTTCCCCACACACTGAAACCCCTTCCCCAGACACTGAATCCCCTTCCCCAAACACTGAAACCCTTCCCCACACTCTGAAACCACTTCCCCACACGCTGAAACACCTTCCCCACACACTGAAACATCTTCCCCACACACTGAAACCCCTTCCTCACACACTGAAACCCCTTCCCCACACTCTAAAACACCTTCCGCGCACACTGAAACCCATCCCCACACACTGAAACCCCACCCCCAGGCACTGAAACCCCTTCCCCACACAATGAAACACCTTCCCCACACACTGAAACACATCCCCACACACTGAAACACCTTGCCCACACACTGAAACCCCTTCCACACACACTGAAACCCCTTCCCCACACGCTGAAACCCCTTCCCCCTCACTGAAACCCTTCCCCTCACTCTGAAACCCCATCCCCACACACTGAAACCCCTTCCCCACACATTGAAACCCTTCCCCACACTCTGAAACCCCTTCCCCACACACTGAAACACCATCCCCACACACTGAAACCCCTTCCCCACACAGTGAAAGCCCTTCCCCACACACTGAAACACCTTTCCCACACACTGAAACCCTTTCCCCACACACTGAAACCCCTTTCCCACACACTGAAACCCCTTCCCCACACACTGAAACCCCTTCCCCACACACTGAATCCCCTTCCGCACACACTGAAACTCCTTCCCCACACACTGAAACCACTTCCCCACACACTAAAACCCCTTCCGCACACACTGAAACACCTTCCCCACACACTGATACCCCTTCCCCACACACTGATATCCCTTCCCCACAGACTGAAACGCCTTCCACACACACTGAAACCCCTTCCACACATACTGAAACACCTGCCCCACACACTGAAACCCCTTCCCCACACACTGAAACCCCTTCCGCACACAGTGAAAACCTTCCCGACACACTGAAGCCCCTTCCCCACACACTGAAACCCCTTCCCCACACACTGAAACCCCTTCCCCACACACTGAAAAACATATCCACACACTGAAACCCCTTCCCCACACACTGAAACCCCTTCCCCACACAGTGAAAGCCCTTCCCCACACACTGAAACACCTTTCCCACACACTGAAACCCCTTCCCCACAC
Organism: Heterodontus francisci; assembly: GCF_036365525.1. Taxonomy (NCBI): domain Eukaryota; kingdom Metazoa; phylum Chordata; class Chondrichthyes; order Heterodontiformes; family Heterodontidae; genus Heterodontus; species Heterodontus francisci. The sequence continues at coordinate 130,842,304 of NC_090379.1, forward strand.
ACTGAAACCCCTTCCCCACACACTGAAACCCCTTCCGCACACACTGAAACCCATCCCCACACACTGATACCCCACCCCTACACACTGAAACCCCTTCCCCACACACTGAAACCCCTTCCCCACACACTGAAACACATCCCCACACACTGAAACACCTTCCCCACACACTGAAACCCCTTCCGCAAACATTGAAACCCATCCCCACACACTGAAACCCATCCCCACACACTGAAACCCATCCCCACACACTGAAACCTCTTCCCCACACACTGAAACACATTCCCCACACACTGAAAAACCTTCCCCACACACTGAAATACCTTCCCCATCACACTGAAATACCTTCCCCATCACACTGAAACCCCTTCCCCACCCACTGAAACACCTTCCCCACCCACTGAAACACCTTCCCCACACACTGAAACCCCGTCCCACACAATGAAACCCTTCCCCAAACACTGAAACACTTCTCAACACACGGAAACCCCTTCCCCTCAAAATGAATCCCCTTCCCCACACACAGAAACCCCTTCCCCACACACTGAAAAACATCCCCACACACTGAAAGCCCTTCCCCACACACTGAAACACCTTCCCCACCCACTGAAACCCCTTCCCCACACACTGAAACACATCCCCACACACTGAAACCCCTTCCCCACACACTGAAACCCCTTCCGCACACACTGAAACTCCTTCCCCACACACTGAAACTCCTTCCCCACACACTGAAACCACTTCCCCACACACTAAAACCCCTTCCGCACACACTGAAACCTCTTGCGCACACACTGAAACACCTTCCCCACACACTGAAACCCCTTCCCCACACACTGATATCCCTTCCCCACAGACTGAAACCCCTTCCACACACACTGAAACCCCTTCCACACATACTGAAACCCCTTCCCCACACACTGAAACCCCTTCCCCACACACTGAAACCCCTTCCCCACACACTGAAACCCCTTCCGCACACACTGAAGCCCCTTCCGCACACACTGAAGCCCCTTCCCCACACACTGAAGCCCCTTCCCCACACACTGAATCCCCTTCCCCACACACTGAAACCCCTTCCCCACACACTGAAAAACATCCCCACACACTGAAAAACATCCCCACACACTGAAAAACATCCCCACACACTGAAAAACATCCCCACACACTGAAACCCCTTCCCCACACACTGAAACACATCCCCACACACTGAAACACCTTCCCCACACACTGAAACCCATACCACTCACAGTGAAATCCCTTCCCCACACAGGGAAACCCTTCCCCACTCACTGAAACCCCTTCCTCACACACTGAAACACATCCCCACACACTGAATCCCCTTCCCCACACACTGAAACCCCTTCCCCACACACTGAAACCCCTTCTGCACACACTGAAACATCATCCCCACACACTGAAACCCCTTCCCCACACACTGAAACACATCCCCACACACTGAAACACCTTCCCCACACACTGAAACCCCTTCCACTCACAGTGAAATCCCTTCCCCACACAGGGAAACCCTTCCCCACACACTGAAACCCCTTCCTCACACACTGAAACACATCCCCACACACTGAATCCCCTTCCCCACATACTGAAACCCCTTCCCCACACACTGAAACCCCTTCTGCACACACTGAAACATCATCCCCACACACTGAAACCCCTTCCCCACACACTGAAACCCCCTCCCCACAAACTGAGCCCCTTCCGCACACACTGAAACCCCTTCCCCACACACTGAAACCTCTTCCCCACTCACTGAAACACATCCCCACACACTGAAACCCCTTCCCCACACACTGAAACCCCTTCCCCAGACACTGAATCCCCTTCCCCACACGCTGAAACACCTTCCCACACACTGAAACCCCTTCCCCACACACTGAAACCCCTTCCTCACACACTGAAACCCCTTCCCCACACACTAAAACCCCTTCCGCACACACTGAAACCCATCCCCACACACTGAAACCCCACCCCCAGGCACTGAAACCCCTTCCCCACACAATGAAACACCTTCCCCACACATTGAAACACATCCCCACACACTGAAACACCTTGCCCACACACTGAAACCCCTTCCGCACACACTGAAACCCCTTCCCCACACGCTGAAACCCATTCCCCCTCACTGAAACCCTTCCCCTCACTCTGAAACCCCATCCCCACACACTGAAACCCCTTCCCCACACATTGAAACCCTTCCCCACACTCTGAAACCCCTTCCCCACACACTGAAACACCATCCCCACACACTGAAACACCTTTCCCACACACTGAAACCCTTTCCCCACACACTGAAACCCCTTCCCCACACACAGAAACCCCTTCCGCACACACTGAAACCCATCCCCACACACTGAAACCCCTTCCCCACACACTGAAACACCTTTCCCACACACTGAAACCCCTTCCCCACACACTGAAACCCCTTCCCCACACACTGAATCCCCTTCCGCACACACTGAAACTCCTTCCCCACACAATGAAACCACTTCCCCACACACTAAAACCCCTTCCACACACACTGAAACCTCTTGCGCACACACTGAAACACCTTCCCCACACACTGAAACCCCTTCCCCACACACTGATATCCCTTCCCCACAGACTGAAACGCCTTCCACACACACTGAAACCCCTTCCACACATACTGAAACACCTTCCCCACACACTGAGACCCCTTCCCCACACACTGAAACCCCTTCTGCACACAGTGAAACCCTTCCCCACACACTGAAGCCCCTTCCCCACACACTGAAGCCCCTTCCCCACACACTGAAACCCCTTCCCCACACACTGAAACCCCTTCCCCACACACTGAAAAACATCCCCACACACTGAAACCCCTTCCCCACACACTGAAACCCCATCCCCACACACTGAAACCCCATCCCCACACAGTGAAACCCCTTCCCCACACACTGAAACACATCCCCACACACTGAAACACCTTCCCCACACACTGAAACCCCTTCCACTCACAGTGAAATCCCTTCCCCACACAGGGAAACCCTTCCCCACACACTGAAACCCCTTCCTCACACACTGAAACACATCCCCACACACTGAATCCCCTTCCCCACACACTGAAACCCCTTCCCCACACACTGAAACCCCTTCTGCACACACTGAAACATCATCCCCACACACTGAAACCCCTTCCCCACACACTGAAACCCCCTCCCCTCAAACTGAACCCCTTCCACACACACTGAAACCCCTTCCCCACACACTGAAACCCCATCCCCACACACTGAAACCCCATCCCCACACACTGAAACCCCTTCCCCACACACTGAAACACATCCCCACACACTGAAACACCTTCCCCACACACTGAAACCCCTTCCACTCACAGTGAAATCCCTTCCCCACACAGGGAAACCCTTCCCCACACACTGAAACCCCTTCCTCACACACTGAAACACATCCCCACACACTGAAACCCCTTCCCCACACACTGAAACCCCGTCCCTACACAGTGAAAACCTTCCCCACACACTGCAACTCCTTCCCCACACACTGAAGCCCCTTCCCCACTCACTGAAACACCTTCCCCACACACTCAAACCCCTTCCCCACACACTGAAACCCCTTCCCCACACACTGAATCTTCTTCCCCACACACTGAAACCCTTCCCCACACTCTGAAACCCCTTCCCCACACGCTGAAACACCTTCCCCACTCACTGAAACCCCTTCCCCACTCACTGAAACCCCTTCCCCACTCACTGAAACCCCTTCCTCACACACTGAAAACCCTTCCTCACACACTGAAACCCCTTCCCCACACACTGAAACCCCTTCCGCACACACTGAAACCCATCCCCACACACTGAAACCCCACCCCCTGGCACTGAAACCCCTTCACCACACAATGAAACACCTTCCCCACTCACTGAAACACATCCCCACACACTGAAACACCTTGCCCACACACTGAAACCCCTTCCGCACACACTGAAACCCCTTCCCCACACGCTGAAACCCCTTCCCCCTCACTGAAACCCTTCCCCTCACTCTGAAACCCCATCCCCACACACTGAAACCCCTTCCCCACACATTGAAACCCTTCCCCACACTCTGAAACCCCTTCCCCACACACTGAAACACCATCCCCACACACTGAACCCACTTCCCCACACAGTGAAACCCCTTCCCCACACACTGAAACACCTTTCCCACACACTGAAACCCCTTCCCCACACACTGAAACCCCTTCCCCACACACAGAAACCCCTTCCGCGCACACTGAAACCCATCCCACACACTGATACCCCACCCCCACATACTGAAACCCCTTCCCCACACACTGAAACCCCTTCCCCACACACTGAAACACATCCCCACACACTGAAGCACCTTCCCCACACAATGAAACCCCTTCCGCAAACATTGAAACCCATCCCCACACACTGAAACCCATCCCCACACACTGAAACCCATCCCCACAGACTGAAACACGTTCCCCACACACTGAAAGCCTTCCCCACACACAGAAACACATCCCCACACATTGAAACACATCCGCACACACTGCAACACCTTCCCCACACACTGAAACCCCTTCCCCACACACTGAAACCCCTTCCCCACACAGTGAAACACATCTCCACACACTGAAACACCTTGCCCACACACTGAAACCCCTTCCCCACACACAGAAACCCCTTCCCCACACGCTGAAACCCCTTCCCCCTCACTGAAACCCTTCCCCTCACTCTGAAACCCCATCCTCATACACTGAAACCCCTCCCCACACAGTGAAAGCCCTTCCCCACACACTGAAACAGCTTTCCATCACACTGAAACCCCTTCCCCACACACTGAAACCCCTTCCGCACACACTGAAGCCCATCCCCACACACTGATACCCCACCCCCACACACTGAAACCCCTTCCCCACACACTGAAACCCCTTTCCCACACACTGAAACACATCCCCACACACTGAAACACCTTCCCAACACACTGAAACCCCTTCCGCAAACATTGAAACCATCCCCACACACTGAAACCCATCCCCACACACTGAAACCCATCCCCACAGACTGAAACACATTCCCCACACACTGAAACCCCACCCCCACGCATTGAAACCCCACCCCCACGCATTGAAACCCCTTCCCCACACACTGAAACCCCTTCCCCACACACTGAAACACATCCCCACACACTGAAACCCATCCCCACACACTGAAACCCATCCCCACACACTGAAACCCATCCCCACACACTGAAACACCTTCCCCACACACTGAAACCCTTCCCCACACACAGAAACACATCCCAACACACAGAAACAGAGCCCCACACGATGAAACACCTTCCCCACACACTGAAACCCCTTCCCCACACACTGAAACACCTTCCCCACACACTGAAACACCTTCACCACACACTGAAATACCTTCCCATCACACTGAAACCCCTTCCCCACCCACTGAAACACCTTCCCCGCACACTGAAACCCCTTCCCCATACAGTGAAATACTTCCCAACACACGGAAACCCCTTCCCCTCAAAATGAATCCCCTTCTGCACACACTGAAACCCCTTCCCCACACACTGAAACACATCCCCACACACTGAAACATCTTCCCCACACACTGAAACACATCCCCACACACTGAAACCCCTTCTGCACACACTGAAACTCCTTACAAACACACTGAAACCACTTCCCCACACACTAAAACACCTTCCGCACACACTGAAACCTCTTGCGCACACACTGAAACACCTTCCCCACACTCTGAAACCCCTTCCCCACACACTGATATCCCTTCCCCACAGTCTGAAACCCCTTCCACACACAGTGAAACCCCTTCCACACATAATGAAACCCCTTCCCCACACACTGAAACCCCTTCCCCACACACTGAAACCCCTTCCGCACACACTGAAGCCCCTTCCCCACACACTGAAACCCCTTCCCCACACACTGAAAACCCTTCCCCACACACTGAAAAACATCCCCACACACTGAAACCCCTTCCCCACACACTGAAACACATCCCCACACACTGAAACACCTTCCCAACACACTGAAACCCATCCCCACACACTGAAACCCATCCCCACAGACTGAAACACATTCCCCACACACTGAAACCCTTCCCCACACACAGAAACACATCCCCACACACTGAAACACGACCCCACACACTGAAACACCTTCCCCACACACTGAAACCCCTTCCCCACACACTGAAACCCCTTCCCCACACACTGAAAACCCTTCCCCACACACTGAAAAACATCCCCACACACTGAAACCCCTTCCCCACACACTGAAACACATCCCCACACACTGAAACACCTTCCCAACACACTGAAACCCCTTCCGCAAACATTGAAACCATCCCCACACACTGAAACCCATCCCCACACACTGAAACCCATCCCCACAGACTGAAACACATTCCCCACACACTGAAACCCTTCCCCACACACAGAAACACATCCCCACACACTGAAACCCATCCCCACACACTGAAACCCCACCCCCAGGGACTGAAACCCCTTCACCACACAATGAAACACCTTCCCCACTCACTGAAACACATCCCCACACACTGAAACACCTTGCCCACACACTGAAACCCCTTCCGCACAAACTGAAACCCCTTCCCCACACGCTGAAACCCCTTCCCCCTCACTGAAACCCTTCCCCTCACTCTGAAACCCCATCCCCACACACTGAAACCCCTTCCCCACACATTTAAACCCTTCCCCACAGTCTGAAACCCCTTCCCCACACACTGAAACACCATCCCCACACACTGAACCCACTTCCCCACAAAGTGAAACCCCTTCCCCACACACTGAAACACATTTCCCACACACTGAAACCCCTTCCCCACACACTGAAACCCCTTCCCCACACACAGAAACCCCTTCCGCACACACTGAACCCCATCCCCACACTCTGATACCCCACCCCCACACACTGAAACCCCTTCCCCACACACTGAAACCCCTTCCCCACACACTGAAACACATCCCCACACACTGAAACACCTTCCCACACACTGAAACCCCTTCCGCAAACATTGAAACCCATCCCCACACACTGAAACCCATCCCCACACACTGAAACCCATCCCCACAGAGTGAAACACGTTCCCCACACACTGAAAGCCTTCCCCACATACAGAAACACATCCCCACACATTGAAACACATCCGCACACACTGCAACACCTTCCCCACACACTGAAACCCCTTCCCCACACAGTGAAACACATCCCCACACACTGAAACACCTTGCCCACACACTGAAACCCCTTCCCCACACACAGAAACCCCTTCCCCACACGCTGAAACCCCTTCCCCCTCACTGAAACCCTTCCCCTCACTCTGAAACCCCATCCTCACACACTGAAACCCCTCCCCACACAGTGAAAGCCCTTCCCCACACACTGAAACAGCTTTCCATCACACTGAAACCCCTTCCCCACACACTGAAACCCCTTCCGCACACACTGAAACCCCTTCCCCACACACTGAAACCCCTTCCCCACACACTGAAACACATCCCCCACACACTGAAACACATCCCCCACACACTGAAACCCATCCCCACACACTGAAACCCCTTCCCCACACACTGAAACCCCTTTCCCACACACTGAAACACATCCCCACACACTGAAACACCTTCCCAACACACTGAAACCCCTTCCGCAAACATTGAAACCATCCCCACACTCTGAAACCCATCCCCACACACTGAAACCCATCCCCACAGACTGAAACACATTCCCCACACACTGAAACCCCACCCCCACGCATTGAAACCCCTTCCCCACACACTGAAACCCCTTCCCCACACACTGAAACACATCCCCACACACTGAAACACATCCCCACACACTGAAACCCATCCCCACACACTGAAACCCATCCCCACACACTGAAACACCTTCCCCACACACTGAAACCCTTCCCAACACACAGAAACAGAGCCCCACACGATGAAACACCTTCCCCACACACTGAAACCCCTTCCCCACACACTGAAACACCTTCCCCACACACTGAAACACCTTCCCCACACACTGAAATACCTTCCCCATCACACTGAAACCCCTTCCCACCCACTGAAACACCTTCCCCACACACTGAAACCCCTTCCCCATACAGTGAAACACTTCCCAACACACGGAAACCCCTTCCCCTCAAAATGAATCCCCTTCCGCACACACTGAAACCCCTTCCCCACACACTGAAACACATCCCCACACACTGAAACATCTTCCCCACACACTGAAACACATCCCCACACACTGAAACCCCTTCTGCACACACTGAAACTCCTTCCAAACACACTGAAACCACTTCCCCACACACTAAAACCCCTTCCGCACACACTGAAACCTTTGCGCACACACTGAAACACCTTCCCCACACACTGAAACCCCTTCCCCACACACTGATATCCCTTCCCCACACACTGAAACCCCTTCCGCACACACTGAAGCCCCTTCCCCACACACTGAAACCCCTTCCCCACACACTGAAACCCCTTCCCCACACACTGAAAACCCTTCCCCACACACTGAAAAACATCCCCACACACTGAAACCCCTTCCCCACACACTGAAACACATCCCCACACACTGAAACACCTTCCCAACACACTGAAACCCCTTCCGCAAACATTGAAACCATCCCCACACACTGAAACCCATCCCCACACACTGAAACCCATCCCCACAGACTGAAACACATACCCCACACACTGAAACCCTTCCCCACACACAGAAACACATCCCCACACACTGAAACACGACCCCACACACTGAAACATCTTCCCCACACACTGAAACCCCTTCCCCACACACTGAAACCCCTTCCACACACACTGAAACCCCTTCCGCACACACTGAAACCCATTCCCCACACACTGAAACACATCCCCACACACTGAAACCCATCTCCACACACTGAAACCCATCCCCACACACTGAAACACCTTCCCCACACACTGAACCCCTTCCCCACACACAGAAACACATCCCAACACACAGAAACAGAGCCCCACACGATGAAACACCTTCCCCACACACTGAAACCCCTTCCCCACACACTGAAACCCCTTCCCCACACACTGAAACCCCTTCCCCACACACTGAAACCCCTTCCCCACACACTGAAAAACCTTCCCCACACACTGAAATACCTTCCCCATCACACTGAAACCCCTTCCCCACCCACTGAAACACCTTCCCCACACACTGAAACCGCTTCCCCATACACTGAAACACTTCCCAACACACGGAAACCCCTTCCCCTCAAAATGAATCCCCTTCCGCACACACTGAAACCCCTTCCCCACACACTGAAACACATCCCCACACACTGAAACCCCTTCCCCACACACTGAAACCCCTTCCCCACACACTGAAACCCCTTCCCCACACACTGAAACCCCTTCCGCACACACTGAAACCCATCCCCACACACTGAAACCCCTTCCCCACTCACTGAAACCCCTTCCCCACACACTGAAACCCCTTCCCCACACACTGATATCCCTTCCCCACAGACTGAAACCCCTTCCACACACACTGAAACCCTTTCCACACATACTGAAACACCTTCCCCACACACTGAAACCCCTTCCCCACACACTGAAACCCCTTCCGCACACACTGAAGCCCCTTCCCCACACACTGAAACCCCTTCCCCACACACTGAAAACCCTTCCCCACACACTGAAAAACATCCCCACACACTGAAACCCCTTCCCCACCCACTGAAACACATCCCCACACACTGAAACACCTTCCCAACACACTGAAACCCCTTCCGCAAACATTGAAACCATCCCCACACACTGAAACCCATCCCCACACACTGAAACCCATCCCCACAGACTGAAACACATTCCCCACACACTGAAACCCTTCCCCACACACAGAAACACATCCCCACACACAGAAACACATCCCCACACACTGAAACACGACCCCACACACTGAAACACCTTCCCCACACACTGAAACCCCTTCCCCACACACTGAAACACCTTCCCCACACACTGAAACCCCTTCCGCAAACATTGAAACCCATCCTCACACACTGAAACACATCCCCACACACTGAAACCCATCTCCACACACTGAAACCCATCCCCACACACTGAAACACCTTCCCCACACACTGAACCCCTTCCCCACACACTGAAACACCTTCCCCACCCACTGAAACACCTTCCCCACACACTGAAACCCCTTCCCCACACAATGAAACCCTTCCCCAAACACTGAAACACTTCCCAACACACGGAAACCCCTTCCCCTCAAAATGAATCCCCTTCCCCACACACAGAAACCCCTTCCCCACACACTGAAACACATCCCCACACACTGAAACCCCTTCCCCACACACTGAAACACCTTCCCCACCCACTGAAACCCCTTCCGCACTCACTGATACACATCCCCACACACTGAAACCCCTTCCCCACACACTGAAACCCCTTCCGCACACACTGAAACTCCTTCCCCACACACCGAATCCACTTCCCCACACATTAAAACCCCTTCCGCACACACTGAAACCTCTTGCGCACACACTGAAACACCTTCCCCACACACTGAAACCCCTTCCCCACACACTGATATCCCTTCCCCACAGACTGAAACCCCTTCCAACCACACTGAAACCCCTTCCACACATACTGAAACACCTTCCCCACACACTGAAACCCCTTCCCCACACACTGAAACCCCTTCCCCACACACTGAAACCCCTTCCGCACACAGTGAAGCCCCTTCCGCACACACTGAAGCCCCTTCCGCACACACTGAAGCCCCTTCCCCACACATTGAAACCCCTTCCCCACACACTGAAACCCCTTCCCCACACACTGAAAAACATCCCCACACACTGAACCCCCTTCCCCACACACTGAAACACATCCCCACATACTGAAACACCTTCCCCACACCCTGAAACCCCTTCCACTCACAGTGAAATCCCTTCCCCACACAGGGAAACCCTTCCCCACACACTGAAACCCCTTCCTCACACACTGAAACACATCCCCACACACTGAATCCCCTTCCCCACACACTGAAACCCCATCCCCACACACTGAAACCCCTTCTGCACACACTGAAACATCATCCACACACACTGAAACCCCTTCCCCAAACACTGAAACCCCCTCCCCACAAACTGAACCCCTTCCACACACACTGAAACCCCTTCCCCACACACTGAAACCTCTTCAACACACTGAAACCTCTTCCCCACTCACTGAAACACATCACCACACACTGAAACCCCTTCCCCACACACTGAAACCCCTTCCCCAGACACTGAATCCCCTTCCCCACACACTGAAACCCTTCCCCACACTCTGAAACCCCTTCCCCACACGCTGAAGCACCTTCCCCACACACTGAAACCCCTTCCCCACACACTGAAACCCCTTCCTCACACACTGAAACCCCTTCCTCACACACTGAAACCCCTTCCCCACACACTGAAACCCCTTCCGCACACACTGAAACCCATCCCCACACACTGAAACCCCACACCCAGGCACTGAAACCCCTTCCCCACACAATGAAACACCTTCCCCACACACTGAAACACATCCCCACACACTGAAACACCTTGCCCACACACTGAAACCCCTTCCGCACACACTGAAACCCCTTCCCCACACGCTGAAACCCCTTCCCCCTCACTGAAACCCTTCCCCTCACTCTGAAACCCCATCCCCACACACTGAAACACCTTCCCCACACACTGAAGCACCATCCCCACACAGTGAAACCCCTTCCCCACACAGTGAAAGCCCTTCCCCACACACTGAAACACCTTTCCCACACACTGAAACCCTTTCCCCACACACTGAAACCTCTTCCCCACACACAGAAACCCCTTCCCCACACACAGAAACCCCTTCCGCACACACTGAAACCCATACCCACACACTGAAACCCCTTCCCCACACACTGAAACACCTTTCCCACACACTGAAACCCCTTCCCCACACACTGAAACCCCTTCCCCACACACTGAATCCCCTTCCGCACACACTGAAACTCCTTCCCCACACACTGAAACCACTTCCCCACACACTAAAACCCCTTCCGCACACACTGAAACCTCTTGCGCACACACTGAAACACCTTCCCCACACACTGAAACCCCTTCCCCACACACTGATATCAATTCCCCACAGACTGAAACGCCTTCCACACACACTCAAACCCCTTCCACACATACTGAAACACCTTCCCCACACACTGAAACCCCTTCCCACACACTGAAACCCCTTCCGCACACAGTGAAAACCTTACCCACACACTGAAGCCCCTTCCCCACACACTGAAACCCCTTCCCCACACACTGAAACCCCAACCCCAGGCACTGAAACCCCTTCACCGCACAATGAAACACCTTCCCCACTCACTGAAACACATCCCCACACACTGAAACACCTTGCCCACACACTGAAGCCCCTTCCGCACACACTGAAACCCCTTCCCCACACGCTGAAACCCCTTCCCCCTCACTGAAACCCTTCCCCTCACTCTGAAAACCCATCCCCACACACTGAAACCCCTTCCCCACACATTGAAACCCTTCCCCACACTCTCAAACCCCTTCCCCACACACTGAAAACACCATCCCCACACACTGAAACCCATCCCCACACACTGATACCCCACCCCCACACACTGAAACCCCTCCCCACAGACTGAAACACGTTCCCCACACACTGAAACCCTTCCCCACACACTGAAACCCATTCCCACAGACTGAAACACGTTCCCCACACACTGAAACCCTTCCCCACACACAGAAACACATCCCCACACATTGAAACACATCCCCACACACTGCAACACCTTCCCCACACACTGAAACCCCTTCCCCACACAGTGAAACACATCCCCACACACTGAAACACCTTGCCCACACACTGAAACCCCTTCCACACACACAGGAACCCCTTCCCCACACGCTGAAACCCCTTCCCCCTCACTGAAACCCTTCCCCTCACTCTGACACCCCATCCTCACACACTGAAACCCCTCCCCACACAGTGAAAGCCCTTCCCCACACACTGAAACAGCTTTCCATCACTCTGAAACCCCTTCCCCACACACTGAAACCCATTCCCCACACACTGAAACCCATTCCCCACACACTGAAACCCCTTCCCCATACACTGAAACCCCTTCCGCACACACTGAAGCCCATCCCCACACACCGATACCCCACCCCCACACACTGAAACCCCTTCCCCACACACTGAAACCCCTTTCGCAAACATTGAAACCATCCCCACACACTGAAACCCATCCCCACACACTGAAACCCATCCCCACAGACTGAAACACATTCCCCACACACTGAAACCCTTCCCCACACACAGAAACACATCCCCACACACTGAAACACGACCCCACACACTGAAACACGACCCCACACACTGAAACACCTTCCCCACACACTGAAACCCCTTCCCCACACACTGAAACCCCTTCCGCACACACTGATATCCCTTCCCCACAGACTGAAACGCCTTCCACACACACTCAAACCCCTTCCACACATACTGAAACACCTTCCCCACACACTGAAACCCCTTCCCCACACACTGAAACCCCTTCCGCACACAGTGAAAACCTTACCCACACACTGAAGCCCCTTCCCCACACACTGAAACCCCTTCCCCACACACTGAAACCCATCCCCACACACTGAAAAACATCCCCACACACTGAAACCCCTTCCCCACACACTGAAACCCCTTCCCCACACACTGAAACCCCTTCCCCACACACTGAAACACATCCCCACACACTGAAACACCTTCCCCACACACTGAAACCCCTTCCACTCACAGTGAAATCCCTTCCCCACACAGGGAAACCCTTCCCCACACACTGAAACCCCTTCCTCACACACTGAAACACATCCCCACACACTGAATCCCCTTCCCCACACACTGAAACCCCTTCCCCACACACTGAAACCCCTTCTGCACACACTGAAACATCATCCCCACACACTGAAACCCCTTCCCCACACACTGAAACCCCCTCCCCTCAAACTGAACCCCTTCCACACTCACTGAAACACCTTCCCCACACACTGAAACCCCTTCCCCACACACTGAATCCCCTTCCCCACACACTGAAACCCTTCCCCACACTCTGAAACCCCTTCCCCACACGCTGAAACCCCTTCCCCACTCACTGAAACCCCTTCCCCACTCACTGAAACCCCTTCCCCACACACTGAAACCCCTTCATCACACACTGAAACCCCTTCCCCACACACTGAAACCCCTTCCGCACACACTGAAACCCATCCCCACACACTGAAACCCCAACCCCAGGCACTGAAACCCCTTCACCCGCACAATGAAACACCTTCCCCACTCACTGAAACACATCCCCACACACTGAAACACCTTGCCCACACACTGAAGCCCCTTCCGCACACACTGAAACCCCTTCCCCACACGCTGAAACCCCTTCCCCCTCACTGAAACCCTTCCCCTCACTCTGAAAACCCATCCCCACACACTGAAACCCCTTCCCCACACATTGAAACCCTTCCCCACACTCTCAAACCCCTTCCCCACACACTGAAACACCATCCCCACACACTGAAACCCATCCCCACACACTGATACCCCACCCCCACACACTGAAACCCCTCCCCACAGACTGAAACACGTTCCCCACACACTGAAACCCTTCCCCACACACTGAAACCCATTCCCACAGACTGAAACACGTTCCCCACACACTGAAACCCTTCCCCACACACAGAAACACATCCCCACACATTGAAACACATCCCCACACACTGCAACACCTTCCCCACACACTGAAACCCCTTCCCCACACAGTGAAACACATCCCCACACACTGAAACACCTTGCCCACACACTGAAACCCCTTCCACACACACAGGAACCCCTTCCCCACACGCTGAAACCCCTTCCCCCTCACTGAAACCCCTTCCCCTCACTCTGACACCCCATCCTCACACACTGAAACCCCTCCCCACACAGTGAAAGCCCTTCCCCACACACTGAAACAGCTTTCCATCACACTGAAACCCCTTCCCCACACACTGAAACCCATTCCCCACACACTGAAACCCATTCCCCACACACTGAAACCCCTTCCCCATACACTGAAACCCCTTCCGCACACACTGAAGCCCATCCCCACACACCGATACCCCACCCCCACACACTGAAACCCCTTCCCCACACACTGAAACCCCTTTCGCAAACATTGAAACCATCCCCACACACTGAAACCCATCCCCACACACTGAAACCCATCCCCACAGACTGAAACACATTCCCCACACACTGAAACCCTTCCCCACACACAGAAACACATCCCCACACACTGAAACACGACCCCACACACTGAAACACGACCCCACACACTGAAACACCTTCCCCACACACTGAAACCCCTTCCCCACACACTGAAACCCCTTCCGCACACACTGAAACCCCTTCCGCACACACTGAAACCCATCCCCACACACTGAAACCCCACCCCCACGCATTGAAACCCCATCCCCCACACACTGAAACCCCTTCCCCACACACTGAAACACATCCCCTCACACTGAAACCCATCTCCACACACTGATACCCATCCCCACACACTGAAACACCTTCCCCCACACACTGAAACCCTTCCACACACACAGAAACACATCCCAACACACAGAAACAGAGCCCCACACACTGATACCCTTCCCCACACACTGAAACACCTTCCTCACACACTGAAACCCCTTCCCCACACACTGAAACACCTTCCCCACACACTGAAACACCTTCCCCACACACTGAAACACCTTCCCCACACACTGAAATACCTTCCCCATCACACTGAAACCCCTTCCCCACCCACTGAAACACCTTCCCCACACACTGAAACCCCTTCCCCATACACTGAAACACTTCCCAACACACGGAAACCCCTTCCCCTCAAAATGAATCCCCTTCCGCACAAACTGAAACCCCTTCCCCACACACTGAAACACATCCCCACACACTGAAACATCTTCCCCACACACTGAAACACATCCCCACACACTGAAACCCCTTCCCCACACACTGAAACCCCTTCCGCACACACTGAAACTCCTTCCAAACACACTGAAACCACTTCCCCACACACCTAAAACCCCTTCCGCACACACTGAAACCTCTTGCGCACACACTGAAACACCTTCCCCAAACACTGAAACCCCTTCCCCACACACTGATATCCCTTCCCCACAGACCGAAACACCTTCCACACACACTGAAACCCCTTCCACACATACTGAAACACCTTCCCCACACACTGAAACCCCTTCCCCACACACTGAAACCCCTTCCGCACACACTGAATCCCCTTCCCCACACACTGAATCCCCTTCCCCACACACTGAATCCCCTTCCCCACACACTGAAACCCCTTCCCCACACACTGAAAACCCTTCCCCACACACTGAAAAAACATCCCCACACACTGAAACCCCTTCCGCACACACTGAAACCCATCCCCACACACTGAAACACCTTGCCCACACACTGAAGCCCCTTCCGCACACACTGAAACCCCTTCCCCACACGCTGAAACCCCTTCCCCCTCACTGAAACCCTTCCCCTCACTCTGAAACCCCATCCCCACACACTGAAACACCTTCCCCACACACTGAAGCACCATCCCCACACAGTGAAACCCCTTCCCCACACAGTGAAAGCCCTTCCCCACACACTGAAACACCTTTCCCACACACTGAAACCCTTTCCCCACACACTGAAACCCCTTCCCCACACACAGAAACCCCTTCCCCACACACAGAAACAACCCATCCCCACACACTGAAACCCCTTCCCCACACACTGAAACACCTTTCCCACACACTGAAACCCCTTCCCCACACACTGAAACCCCTTCCCCACACACTGAATCCCCTTCCCCACACACTGAAGCCCCTTCCCCACACACTGAAACCCCTTCCCCACACACTGAAACCCATCCCCACACACTGAAAAACATCCCCACACACTGAAACCCCTTCCCCACACACTGAAACCCCTTCCCCACACACTGAAACCCCTTCCCCACACAGTGAAACACATCCCCACACACTGAAACACCTTCCCCACACACTGAAACCCCTTCCACTCACAGTGAAATCCCTTCCCCACACAGGGAAACCCTTCCCCACACACTGAAACCCCTTCCTCACACACTGAAACACATCCCCACACACTGAATCCCCTTCCCCACACACTGAAACCCCTTCCCCACACACTGAAACCCCTTCTGCACACACTGAAACATCATCCCCACACACTGAAACCCCCTCCCCTCAAACTGAACCACTTCCACACTCACTGAAACACCTTCCCCACACACTGAAACCCCTTCCCCACACACTGAATCCCCTTCCCCACACACTGAAACCCTTCCCCACACTCTGAAACCCCTTCCCCACACGCTGAAACCCCTTCCCCACTCACTGAAACCCCTTCCCCACTCACTGAAACCCCTTCCCCACACACTGAAACCCCTTCCTCACACACTGAAACCCCTTCCCCACACACTGAAACCCCTTCCGCACACACTGAAACCCATCCCCACACACTGAAACCCCAACCCCAGGCACTGAAACCCCTTCACCGCACAATGAAACACCTTCCCCACTCACTGAAGCCCCTTCCCCTCACTCTGAAAACCCATCCCCACACACTGAAACCCCTTCCCCACACATTGAAACCCTTCCCCACACTCTCAAACCCCTTCCCCACACACTGAAACACCATCCCCACACACTGAAACCCATCCCCACACACTGATACCCCACCCCCACACACTGAAACCCCTCCCCACAGACTGAAACACGTTCCCCACACACTGAAACCCTTCCCCACACACTGAAACCCATTCCCACAGACTGAAACACGTTCCCCACACACTGAAACCCTTCCCCACACACAGAAACACATCCCCACACATTGAAACACATCCCCACACACTGCAACACCTTCCCCACACACTGAAACCCCTTCCCCACACAGTGAAACACATCCCCACACACTGAAACACCTTGCCCACACACTGAAACCCCTTACACACACACAGGAACCCCTTCCCCACACGCTGAAACCCCTTCCCCCTCACTGAAACCCTTCCCCTCACTCTGACACCCCATCCTCACACACTGAAACCCCTCCCCACACAGTGAAAGCCCTTCCCCACACACTGAAACAGCTTTCCATCACACTGAAACCCCTTCCCCACACACTGAAACCCATTCCCCACACACTGAAACCCATTCCCCACACACTGAAACCCCTTCCCCATACACTGAAACCCCTTCCGCACACACTGAAGCCCATCCCCACACACCGATACCCCACCCCCACACACTGAAACCCCTTCCCCACACACTGAAACCCCTTTCGCAAACATTGAAACCATCCCCACACACTGAAACCCATCCCCACACACTGAAACCCATCCCCACAGACTGAAACACATTCCCCACACACTGAAACCCTTCCCCACACACAGAAACACATCCCCACACACTGAAACACGACCCCACACACTGAAACACGACCCCACATACTGAAACACCTTCCCCACACACTGAAACCCCTTCCCCACACACTGAAACCCCTTCCGCACACACTGATATCCCTTCCCCACAGACTGAAACGCCTTCCACACACACTCAAACCCCTTCCACACATACTGAAACACCTTCCCCACACACTGAAACCCCTTCCCCACACACTGAAACCCCTTCCGCACACAGTGAAAACCTTACCCACACACTGAAGCCCCTTCCCCACACACTGAAACCCCTTCCCCACACACTGAAACCCATCCCCACACACTGAAAAACATCCCCACACACTGAAACCCCTTCCCCACACACTGAAACCCCTTCCCCACACACTGAAACACATCCCCACACACTGAAACACCTTCCCCACACACTGAAACCCCTTCCACTCACAGTGAAATCCCTTCCCCACACAGGGAAACCCTTCCCCACACACTGAAACCCCTTCCTCACACACTGAAACACATCCCCACACACTGAATCCCCTTCCCCACACACTGAAACCCCTTCCCCACACACTGAAACCCCTTCTGCACACACTGAAACATCATCCCCACACACTGAAACCCCTTCCCCACACACTGAAACCCCCTCCCCTCAAACTGAACCCCTTCCACACTCACTGAAACACCTTCCCCACACACTGAAACCCCTTCCCCACACACTGAATCCCCTTCCCCACACACTGAAACCCTTCCCCACACTCTGAAACCCCTTCCCCACACTCTGAAACCCCTTCCCCACACGCTGAAACCCCTTCCCCACTCACTGAAACCCCTTCCCCACTCACTGAAACCCCTTCCCCACACACTGAAACCCCTTCATCACACACTGAAACCCCTTCCCCACACACTGAAACCCCTTCCGCACACACTGAAACCCATCCCCACACACTGAAACCCCAACCCCAGGCACTGAAACCCCTTCACCGCACAATGAAACACCTTCCCCACTCACTGAAACACATCCCCACACACTGAAACACCTTGCCCACACACTGAAGCCCCTTCCGCACACACTGAAACCCCTTCCCCACACGCTGAAACCCCTTCCCCCTCACTGAAACCCTTCCCCTCACTCTGAAAACCCATCCCCACACACTGAAACCCCTTCCCCACACATTGAAACCCTTCCCCACACTCTCAAACCCCTTCCCCACACACTGAAACACCATCCCCACACACTGAAACCCATCCCCACACACTGATACCCCACCCCCACTCACTGAAACCCCTCCCCACAGACTGAAACACGTTCCCCACACACTGACACCCTTCCCCACACACTGAAACCCATTCCCACAGACTGAAACACGTTCCCCACACACTGAAACCCTTCCCCACACACAGAAACACATCCCCACACATTGAAACACATCCCCACACACTGCAACACCTTCCCCACACACTGAAACCCCTTCCCCACACAGTGAAACACATCCCCACACACTGAAACACCTTGCCCACACACTGAAACCCCTTCCACACACACAGGAACCCCTTCCCCACACGCTGAAACCCCTTCCCCCTCACTGAAACCCCTTCCCCTCACTCTGACACCCCATCCTCACACACTGAAACCCCTCCCCACACAGTGAAAGCCCTTCCCCACACACTGAAACAGCTTTCCATCACACTGAAACCCCTTCCCCACACACTGAAACCCATTCCCCACACACTGAAACCCATTCCCCACACACTGAAACCCCTTCCCCATACACTGAAACCCCTTCCGCACACACTGAAGCCCATCCCCACACACCGATACCCCACCCCCACACACTGAAACCCCTTCCCCACACACTGAAACCCCTTTCGCAAACATTGAAACCATCCCCACACACTGAAACCCATCCCCACACACTGAAACCCATCCCCACAGACTGAAACACATTCCCCACACACTGAAACCCTTCCCCACACACAGAAACACATCCCCACACACTGAAACACGACCCCACACACTGAAACACGACCCCACACACTGAAACCCCTTCCCCACACACTGAAACCCCTTCCGCACACACTGAAACCCCTTCCGCACACACTGAAACCCATCCCCACACACTGAAACCCCACCCCCACGCATTGAAACCCCTTCCCCACACACTGAAACCCCTTCCCCACACACTGAATCACATCCCCTCACACTGAAACCCATCTCCACACACTGATACCCATCCCCACACACTGAAACACCTTCCCCACACACTGAAACCCTTCCCCACACACAGAAACACATCCCAACACACAGAAACAGAGCCCCACACACTGATACCCATCCCCACACACTGAAACACCTTCCTCACACACTGAAACCCCTTCCCCACACACTGAAACACCTTCCCCACACACTGAAACACCTTCCCCACACACTGAAACACCTTCCCCACACACTGAAATACCTTCCCCATCACACTGAAACCCCTTCCCCACCCACTGAAACACCTTCCCCACACACTGAAACCCCTTCCCCATACACTGAAACACTTCCCAACACACGGAAACCCCTTCCCCTCAAAATGAATCCCCTTCCGCACAAACTGAAACCCCTTCCCCACACACTGAAACACATCCCCACACACTGAAACATCTTCCCCACACACTGAAACACATCCCCACACACTGAAACCCCTTCCCCACACACTGAAACCCCTTCCGCACACACTGAAACTCCTTCCAAGCACACTGAAACCACTTCCCCACACACTAAAACCCCTTCCGCACACACTGAAACCTCTTGCGCACACACTGAAACACCTTCCCCAAACACTGAAACCCCTTCCCCACACACTGATATCCCTTCCCCACAGACCGAAACCCCTTCCACACACACTGAAACCCCTTCCACACATACTGAAACACCTTCCCCACACACTGAAACCCCTTCCCCACACACTGAAACCCCTTCCGCACACACTGAATCCCCTTCCCCACACACTGAATCCCCTTCCCCACACACTGAATCCCCTTCCCCACACACTGAAACCCCTTCCCCACACACTGAAAACCCTTCCCCACACACTGAAAAACATCCCCACACACTGAAACCCCTTCCGCACACACTGAAACCCATCCCCACACACTGAAACACCTTGCCCACACACTGAAGCCCCTTCCGCACACACTGAAACCCCTTCCCCACACGCTGAAACCCCTTCCCCCTCACTGAAACCCTTCCCCTCACTCTGAAACCCCATCCCCACACACTGAAACACCTTCCCCACACACTGAAGCACCATCCCCACACAGTGAAACCCCTTCCCCACACAGTGAAAGCCCTTCCCCACACACTGAAACACCTTTCCCACACACTGAAACCCTTTCCCCACACACTGAAACCCCTTCCCCACACACAGAAACCCCTTCCCCACACACAGAAACCCCTTCCGCACACACTGAAACCCATCCCCACACACTGAAACCCCTTCCCCACACACTGAAACACCTTTCCCACACACTGAAACCCCTTCCCCTCACACTGAAACCCCTTCCCCACACACTGAATCCCCTTCCCCACACACTGAAGCCCCTTCCCCACACACTGAAACCCCTTCCCCACACACTGAAACCCATCCCCACACACTGAAAAACATCCCCACACACTGAAACCCCTTCCCCACACACTGAAACCCCTTCCCCACACACTGAAACCCCTTCCCCACACAGTGAAACACATCCCCACACACTGAAACACCTTCCCCACACACTGAAACCCCTTCCACTCACAGTGAAATCCCTTCCCCACACAGGGAAACCCTTCCCCACACACTGAAACCCCTTCCTCACACACTGAAACACATCCCCACACACTGAATCCCCTTCCCCACACACTGAAACCCCTTCCCCACACACTGAAACCCCTTCTGCACACACTGAAACATCATCCCCACACACTGAAACCCCCTCCCCTCAAACTGAACCCCTTCCACACTCACTGAAACACCTTCCCCACACACTGAAACCCCTTCCCCACACACTGAATCCCCTTCCCCACACACTGAATCCCCTTCCCCACACACTGAAACCCTTCCCCACACTCTGAAACCCCTTCCCCACACGCTGAAACCCCTTCCCCACTCACTGAAACCCCTTCCCCACTCACTGAAACCCCTTCCCCACACACTGAAACCCCTTCCTCACACACTGAAACCCCTTCCCCACACACTGAAACCCCTTCCGCACACACTGAAACCCATCCCCACACACTGAAACCCCAACCCCAGGCACTGAAACCCCTACACCGCACAATGAAACACCTTCCCCACTCACTGAAACACATCCCCACACACTGAAACACCTTGCCCACACACTGAAGCCCCTTCCGCACACACTGAAACCCCTTCCCCACACGCTGAAACCCCTTCCCCCTCACTGAAACCCTTCCCCTCACTCTGAAAACCCATCCCCACACACTGAAACCCCTTCCCCACACATTGAAACCCTTCCCCACACTCTCAAACCCCTTCCCCACACACTGAAACACCATCCCCACACACTGAAACCCATCCCCACACACTGATACCCCACCCCCACACACTGAAACCCCTCCCCACAGACTGAAACACGTTCCCCACACACTGAAACCCTTCCCCACACACTGAAACCCATTCCCACAGACTGAAACACGTTCCCCACACACTGAAACCCTTCCCCACACACAGAAACACATCCCCACACATTGAAACACATCCCCACACACTGCAACACCTTCCCCACACACTGAAACCCCTTCCCCACACAGTGAAACACATCCCCACACACTGAAACACCTTCCCCACACACTGAAACCCCTTCCACACACACAGGAACCCCTTCCCCACACGCTGAAACCCCTTCCCCCTCACTGAAACCCTTCCCCTCACTCTGACACCCCATCCTCACACACTGAAACCCCTCCCCACACAGTGAAAGCCCTTCCCCACACACTGAAACAGCTTTCCATCACACTGAAACCCCTTCCCCACACACTGAAACCCATTCCCCACACACTGAAACCCATTCCCCACACACTGAAACCCCTTCCCCATACACTGAAACCCCTTCCGCACACACTGAAGCCCATCCCCACACACCGATACCCCACCCCCACACACTGAAACCCCTTCCCCACACACTGAAACCCCTTTCGCAAACATTGAAACCATCCCCACACACTGAAACCCATCCCCACACACTGAAACCCATCCCCACAGACTGAAACACATTCCCCACACACTGAAACCCTTCCCCACACACAGAAACACATCCCCACACACTGAAACACGACCCCACACACTGAAACACGACCCCACACACTGAAACACCTTCCCCACACACTGAAACCCCTTCCCCACACACTGAAACCCCTTCCGCACACACTGAAACCCCTTCCGCACACACTGAAACCCATCCCCACACACTGAAACCCCACCCCCACGCATTGAAACCCCTTCCCCACACACTGAAAACCCTTCCCCACACACTGAAACACATCCCCTCACACTGAAACCCATCTCCACACACTGATACCCATCCCCACACACTGAAACACCTTCCCCACACACTGAAACCCTTCCCCACACACAGAAACACATCCCAACACACAGAAACAGAGCCCCACACGATGAAACACCTTCCTCACACACTGAAACCCCTTCCCCACACACTGAAACACCTTCCCCACACACTGAAACACCTTCCCCACACACTGAAACACCTTCCCCACACACTGAAATACCTTCCCCATCACACTGAAACCCCTTCCCCACCCACTGAAACACCTTCCCCACACACTGAAACCCCTTCCCCATACACTGAAACACTTCCCAACACACGGAAACCCCTTCCCCTCAAAATGAATCCCCTTCCGCACAAACTGAAACCCCTTCCCCACACACTGAAACACATCCCCACACACTGAAACATCTTCCCCACACACTGAAACACATCCCCACACACTGAAACCCCTTCCCCACACACTGAAACCCCTTCCGCACACACTGAAACTCCTTCCAAACACACTGAAACCACTTCCCCACACACTAAAACCCCTTCCGCACACACTGAAACCTCTTGCGCACACACTGAAACACCTTCCCCAAACACTGAAACCCCTTCCCCACACACTGATATCCCTTCCCCACAGACCGAAACCCCTTCCACACACACTGAAACCCCTTCCACACATACTGAAACACCTTCCCCACACACTGAAACCCCTTCCCCACACACTGAAACCCCTTCCGCACACACTGAATCCCCTTCCCCACACACTGAAACCCCTTCCCCACACACTGAAAACCCTTCCCCACACACTGAAAAACATCCCCACACACTGAAACCCCTTCCCCACACACTGAAACACATCCCCACACACTGAAACACCTTCCCAACACACTGAAACCCCTTCCGCAAACATTGAAGCCATCCCCACACACTGAAACCCATCCCCACACACTGAAACCCATCCCCACAGACTGAAACACATTCCCCACACACTCAAACCCTTCCCCACACACAGAAACACATCCCCACACACTGAAACACGACCCCACACACTGAAACACCTTCCCCACACACTGAAACCCTTTCCCCACCCACTGAAACCCCTTCCGCACACACTGAAACCCCTTCCGCACACACTGAAACCCATCCCCACACACTGAAACCCCACCCCCACGCATTGAAACCCCTTCCCCACACACTGAAAACCCTTCCCCACACACTGAAACACATCCCCACACACTGAAACCCATCTCCACACACTGAAACCCATCCCCACACACTGAAACACCTTCCCCACACACTGAAACCCTTCCCCACACACAGAAACACATCCCAACACACAGAAACAGAGCCCCACACGATGAAACACCTTCCCCACACACTGAAACACCTTCCCCACACACTGAAAAACCTTCCCCACACACTGAAATACCTTCCCCATCACACTGAAACCCCTTCCCCACCCACTGAAACACCTTCCCCACACACTGAAACCCCTTCCCCATAGACTGAATCACTTCCCAACATACGGAAACCCATTCCCCTCAAAATGAATCCCCTTCCGCACACACTGAAACCCCTTCCCCACACACTGAAACACATCCCCACACACTGAAACATCTTCCCCACACACTGAAACACATCCCCACACACTGAAACCCCTTCCCCACACACTGAAACCCCTTCCGCACACACTGAAACTCCTTCCAAACACACTGAAACCACTTCCCCACTCACTAAAACCCCTTCCGCACACACTGAAAACTCTTGCGCACACACTGAAACCTCTTGCGCACACACTGAAACCCCTTCCCCACACACTGATATCCCTTCCCCACAGACTGAAACCCCTTCCACACACACTAAAGCCCCTTCCACACATACTGAAACACCTTCCCCACACACTGAAACCCCTTCCCCACACACTGAAACCCCTTCCGCACACACTGAAGCCCCTTCCCCACACACTGAAACCCCTTCCCCACACACTGAAAACCCTTCCCCACACACTGAAAAACATCCCCACACACTGAAACCCCTTCCCCACACACTGAAACACATCCCCACACACTGAAACACCTTCCCCACACACTGAAACCCCTTCCACTCACAGTGAAATTCCTTCCCCACACAGGGAATCCCTTCCCCACACACTGAAACCCCTTCCTCACACACTGAAACCCCTTCCCCACACACTGAAACCCCTTCTGCACACACTGAAACATCATCCCCACACACTGATACCCCTTCTACACACACTAAACACCCTCCCCACAAACTGAACCCCTTCCACACACACTGAAACCCCTTCCCCACACACTGAAACCCCTTCCCCACACACTGAATCCCCTTCCCCACACACTGAAACCGTTCCCCACACTCTGAAACCCCTTCCCCACACGCTTAAACACCATCCCCACACACGGAAACCCCTTCCTCACACACTGAAACCCCTTCCTCACACACTGAAACCCCTTCCTCACACACTGAAACCCCTTCCCCACACACTGAAACCCCTTCCGCACACACTGAAACCCATCTGCTCACACTGAAACCCATCCCCACACACTGAAACCCCACCCCCAGGCACTGAAACCCCTTCCCCACACAATGAAACACCTTCCCCACACACTGAAACACATCCCCACACACTGAAACACCTTGCCCACATACTGAAACCCCTTCCGCACACACTGAAACCCCTTCCCCACACGCTGTAACCTATTCCCCTCACTGAAACCCTTCCCCTCACTCTGAAACCCCATCCCCAAACACTGAAACCCCTTCCCCATACATTGAAAACCTTCCCCACACTCTGAAACCCCTTCCCCACACACTGAAACACCATCCCCACACACTGGCTTTCTATAGGTATATCAGGAATAAACGAATGATAAGTTGTAGAACAGGGCCAATCAAGGATAGTAGTGGAAAGTTATGTGCGGAATCAGAGGAGATAGGGGAAGCGTTAAATGAATATTTTTCGTCAGTATTTACAGTAGAGAAAGAAAATGTTGTCGAGGAGAATACTGAGATACAGACTACTAGGCTAGATGGGATTGAAGTTCACAAGGAGGAGGTGTTAGCAATTTTGGAAAGAGTGAAAATAGATAAGTCCCCTGGGCCAGATGGGATTTATCCTAGGATTCTCTGGGAAGCCAGGGAGGAGATTGCAGAGCCGTTGTTGTTGATCTTTAAGTCGTCATTGTCGACAGGAGTAGTGCCGGAGGACTGGAGGATAGCAAATGTTGTCCCCTTGTTCAAGAAGGGGAGTAGAGACAGCCCTGGTAATTATAGACCTGTGAGCCTTACTTCGGTTGTGGGTAAAATGTTGGAAAAGGTTATAAGAGACAGGATTTATAATCATCTTGAAAAGAATAAGTTCATTTGCGATAGTCAGCACGGTTTTGTGAAAGGTAGGTCGTGCCTCACAAACCTTATTGAGTTTTTCGAGAAGGTGACCAAACAGGTGGATGAGGGTAAAGCCGTGGATGTGGTGTATATGGATTTCAGTAAGGCGTTTGATAAGGTTCCCCATGGTAGGCTATTGCAGAAAATACGGAAGTATGGGGTTGAAGGTGATTTAGAGCTTTGGATCAGAAATTGGCTAGCTGAAAGAAGACAGAGGGTGGTGGTTGATGGCAAATGCTCATCCTGGAGTTTAGTTACTAGTGGTGTACCGCAAGGTTCTGTTTTGGGGCCACTGCTGTTTGTCATTTTTATAAACGACCTGGATGAGGGTGTAGAAGGGTGGGTTAGTAAATTTGCGGATGACACGAAGGTCGGTGGAGTTGTGGATAGTGTCGAAGGGTGTTGTAGGGTACAGAGGGACATAGATAGGCTGCAGAGCTGGGCTGAGAGATGGCAAATGGAGTTTAATGCGGAGAAGTGTGAGGTGATTCACTTTGGAAGGAGTAACAGCTAATGGGAAGATTCTTGGTAGTGTAGATGAGCAGAGAGATCTTGGTATCCAGGTACATAAATCCCTGAAAGTTGCTACCCAGGTTAATAGGGCTGTTAAGAAGGCATATGGTGTGTTAGCCTTTATTAGTAGGGGGATCGAGTTTCAGAGCCACGGGGTCATGATGCAGCTGTACAAAACTCTGGTGAGGCCGCACCTTGAGTATTGCGTGCAGTTCTGGTCACCGCATTATAGGAAGGATGTCGAAGCTTTGGAAAGGGTGCAGAGGAGATTTACTAGGATGTTGCCTGGTATGGAAGGAAGGTCTTACGAGGAAAGGCTGAGGGACTTGGGGTTGTTTTCGTTAGAGAGAAGGAGGAGGAGAGGTGATTTAATAGAGACATACAAGATAATCAGAGGGTGAGATAGGGTGGATAGTGAGAGTCTTTTTCCTCGGATGAGGATGGCAAACACGAGGGGACATAGCTTTAAGTTGAGGGGTGAAAGATATAGGACAGATGTCAGAGGTAGTTTCTTTACGCAGAGAGTAGTCGGGGCGTGGAACGCCCTGCCTGCAACAGTAGTAGACTCGCCAACTTTAAGGGCATTTAAGTGGTCATTGGATAGACATATGGATGTAAATGGAATAGTGTAGGTCAGATGATCGGCGCAACATCGAGGGCCGAAGGGCCTGTACTGCGCTGTAATATTCTAATTCTAAAAACACTGAAACCCCTTCCCCACACAGTGAAAGCCCTTCCCCACACACTGAAACACCTTTCCCACACACTGAAACCCCTTCCCCACACACTGAAACCCCTTCCGCACACACTGAAACCCATCCCCACACACTGATACCCCACCCACACACACTGAAACCCCTTCCCCACACACTGAAACCCCTTCCACACACACTGAAACCCCTTCCCCACACACTGAAACACATCCCCACACACTGAAACACCTTCCCCACACACTGAAACCCCTTCCGCAAACATTGAAACCCATCCCCACACACTGAAACCCATCCCCACACACTGAAACCCATCCCCACAGACTGAAACACCTTCCCCACACAAAGAAACACATCCCCACACACTGAAGCACATCCCCACACACTGAAACCCCTTCCCCTCACACTGAAACCCCTTCCCCACACACTGAAACACATCCCCACATACTGAAACACCTTCCCCACACACTGAAACCTCTTCCGTAAACATTGAAACCCATCCCCACACACTGAAACCCATCCCCACACACTGAAACCCCACCCTCACACATTGAAACCCCTTCCCGACACACTGAAACCGCTTCCCCACACACTGAAACACATCCCCACACACTGAAACACCTTCCCCACACACTGAAGCCCCTTCCGCACACATTGAAACACATTCCCACGCACTGAAACCCATCCCCACAGACTGAAACACATTCCCCACACTCTGAAACCCCTTCCGCACACACTGAAACTCCTTCCCCACACACTGAAACCACTTCCCCACACACTGAAACCCCTTCGGAACACACTGAAACACCTTCCACACACACTGGAACACCTTCCCCACACACTGAAACCCCTTCCCCACACACTGAAACCCCTTCCGCGCACAGTGAACCCCTTCCCCACACACTGAAACCCCTTCCCCACACACTGAAACACATCCCCACACACTGAAACCCCTTCCCCACACACTGAAACACCTTCCCCACACACTGAAACCCCTTCCCCGCACACTGAAACACATCCCCACACACCGAAACCCCTTCCCCACACACTGAAACCCCTTCCGCACACACTGAAACCTCTTCCCCACACACTGAAACACCTTCCCCACACACTGAAACCCCTTCCACACACACTGATATCCCTTCCCCACAGACTGAAACCCCTTCCACACACACTGAAACACCTTCCCCACACACTGAAACCGCTTCCCCACACACTGAAACCCCTTCCGCACACGCTGAAACCTCTTCCGCACACACTGAAACACCTTCCCCACACACTGAAACCCATCCCCACAGACTGAAACACCTTCCCCACACACTGAAACCCTTCCCCACACACAGAAACACATCCCCACACACTGAAACACATCCCCACACACTGCAACACCTTCCCCACACACTGAAACTCCTTCCCCACACACTGAAACACCTTCCGCACACACTGAAACCCATCCCCACACACTGAAACCACACCCCCACACATTGAAACCCCTTCCCCACACACTGAAACCCCTTCCCCTCACACTGAAACACATCCCCACACACTGAAACACCTTCCCCACACACTGAAACCCCTTCCGCACACATTGAAACACATCCCCACACACTGAAAGACTTTCCCCACACACTGAAACCCCTTCCCCACCCACGGAAACCCCTTCCCCATAACTGAAACACCTTCCTCACACACTGAAACACCTTCCCCACACATTGAAACCCCTTCCACTCACAGTTAAACTCTTCCCCACACCCTGAATCCCATTCCGCACACACTGAACCCCCTTCCCCACACACTGAATACCCTTCCGCACACAATGAAACAGCTTCCCCACACAATGAAACACCTTCCCCACACACTGAATCCCCGTCCCCACACACTGAAATGGCTTCCGCACACAATGAAGCACCTTCCCCACACACTGAAACACCTTCCCCACACACTGAAGCACCTTCCGCACACACTGAAACCACTTCCGCACACACTGAAACACCTTCCCAACACACTGAATCCCCTTCCCCACGCTCTGAAACCCCTTCCCCACACACTGACACACATCCCCACACACTG
Organism: Heterodontus francisci; assembly: GCF_036365525.1. Classification (NCBI taxonomy): domain Eukaryota; kingdom Metazoa; phylum Chordata; class Chondrichthyes; order Heterodontiformes; family Heterodontidae; genus Heterodontus; species Heterodontus francisci. The sequence goes on from NC_090379.1 coordinate 130,873,153, forward strand.
AAACGCCTTCCCCACACACTGAAACCCGATCCACACAAAATGAAACCCATACCCACACACTGAAACCCCTTCCCCAGACACTGAAACACATTCCGCACTCACTGAAACCCCTTCCGCACACAGTGAAAACCATCCCCACACACTGAAAACAATCCCCACACACTCAAACCCATCCCCACACACTGAAACACCTTCCCCACACACTGAAACACCTTCCCCACACACTGAAACACCTTCCCCACACACTGAAACCCTTCCCCACACACTGAAACACATCCCCACACATTGAAACATATCCCCACACACTGAAACCCATCCCCACACACTGAAACCCATCCCCGCACACTGAAACACATCCCCACACACTGAAATACCTTCCCCACACACTGAAACCCCATCCGCACACACTGAAACCCATCCACACACTGACACCCCTTCACCACACACTGAAACACATTCCACAAACACCGAAACTCCTTCCGCACACAGTGAAACCCATCCCCACAGAATGCAACCCATCCCGAAACACTGAAACACATTCCCCCCACACTGAAACCCTTCCCCACACACTGAAACTCATTCCCACACATTGAAACATCTTCCCCACACACTGAAACATCTTCCCCACACACTGAAACCACTTCCCCACGAACTGAAACACCTTCCCCACACACTGAAGTGCCTTCCCCACACACTGAAACCCTTCCCCACACTCTGAAACACCTTCCCCACACACTGAAACACCTTCAACACGCACTGAAACCCCTTCCCCACACACTGAAACCCTTCCCCACACACTGAAACTCATCCCCACACATTGAAACACATCCCCACACACTGAAACATCTTCCCCACACACAGAAACCCCTTCCCCATGCACTGAAACACCTTCCCCACACACTGAAATCCTTCCCCACACACTGAAACACATCCCCACACACTGAAACACATCTCCACACTCTGAAACAACTTCCCCACACACTGAAACACCTTCCCCACATACTGAAACAACTTCCCCACACAGTGAAACCCCTGCCCCACACACTGAAACCGCGTCCCCACACACTGAAACCCCCTCCCCACGAACTGAAACCCCTTCCCCAGACACTGAAACCCCTTCCCCACGAACTGAAAACCCCTCCCCACGCACTGAAACCCCTTTCCCACGCACTGAAACCCCTTTCCCACACACTGAAACCCTTCCCCACACACTGAAATCCCTTCCCCACACACTGAAACCCTTCCCCACACACTGAAACCCTTCCCCACACACCGGAACAGCTTCCCCATAACTGAAACCCGTTCCTCACACACTAAAACACCTTCCCCACACACTGAAACCCATTCCACACACAAATAAACCATTCCCCACACACTGAAACCCCTTCCCCACACACTGAAACCCCTTCCCCACACACTGAAACCCCTTCCGCACACAAAGAAACACCTTCCCCAAGCAATGAAACACCTTCCCCACACACTGAAACACATCCCCACACATTGAAACATATCCCCACACACTGCAACAAATCCCCACACACTGAAACCCATCCCCGCACACTGAAACACATCCCCACACACTGAAACACATCCCCACACACTGAAACACCTTCCCCACACACTGAAACCCCATCCGCACACACTGAAACCCATCCACACACTGACACCCCTTCACCACAAACTGAAACACATTCCGCAAACACCGAAGCTCCTTCCGCACACAGTGAAACCCATCCCCACAGAATGAAACCCATCCCCAAACACTGAAACACCTTCCCCCCACACTGAAACCCTTCCCCACACACTGAAACTCATTCCCACACATTGAAACACCTTCAACACGCACTGAAACCCCTTCCCCACACACTGAAACCCTTCCCCACACACTGAAACTCATCCCCACACATTGAAACACATCCCCACACACTGAAACATCTTCCCCACACACAGAAACCCCTTCCCCATGCACTGAAACACCTTCCCCACACACTGAAATCCTTCCCCACACACTGAAACACATCCCCACACACTGAAACACATCTCCACACTCTGAAACAACTTCCCCACACACTGAAACACCTTCCCCACATACTGAAACAACTTCCCCACACAGTGAAACCCCTGCCCCACACACTGAAACCGCGTCCCCACACACTGAAACCCCCTCCCCACGAACTGAAACCCCTTCCCCAGACACTGAAACCCCTTCCCCACGAACTGAAAACCCCTCCCCACGCACTGAAACCCCTTTCCCACGCACTGAAACCCCTTTCCCACACACTGAAACCCTTCCCCACACACTGAAATCCCTTCCCCACACACTGAAACCCTTCCCCACACACTGAAACCCTTCCCCACACACCGGAACAGCTTCCCCATAACTGAAACCCGTTCCTCACACACTAAAACACCTTCCCCACACACTGAAACCCATTCCACACACAAATAAACCATTCCCCACACACTGAAACCCCTTCCCCACACACTGAAACCCCTTCCCCACACACTGAAACCCCTTCCGCACACAAAGAAACACCTTCCCCAAGCAATGAAACACCTTCCCCACACACTGAAACACATCCCCACACATTGAAACATATCCCCACACACTGCAACAAATCCCCACACACTGAAACCCATCCCCGCACACTGAAACACATCCCCACACACTGAAACACATCCCCACACACTGAAACACCTTCCCCACACACTGAAACCCCATCCGCACACACTGAAACCCATCCACACACTGACACCCCTTCACCACAAACTGAAACACATTCCGCAAACACCGAAGCTCCTTCCGCACACAGTGAAACCCATCCCCACAGAATGAAACCCATCCCCAAACACTGAAACACCTTCCCCCCACACTGAAACCCTTCCCCACACACTGAAACTCATTCCCACACATTGAAACATCTTCCCCACACACTGAAACATCTTCCCCACACACTGAAACCCCTTCCCCACGCACTGAAACACCTTCCCCACACACTGAAGTGCATTCCCCACACACTGAAACCCATCCCCACACTCTGAAACACCTTCCCCACACGCTGAAACACCTTCAACACGCACTGAAACCCCTTCCCCACACACTGAAACCCTTCCCCACACACTGAAACCCCTTCCCCTCACACTGAAACACATCCCCACACACTGAAACCCCTTCCGCACACATTGAAACACATCCCCACACACTGAAAGACTTTCCCCACCCACGGAAACCCCTTCCCCATAACTGAAACACCTTCCTCACACACTGAAACACCTTCCCCACACATTGAAACCCCTTCCACTCACAGTTAAACTCTTCCCCACACCCTGAATCCCATTCCGCACACACTGAACCCCCTTCCCCACACACTGAATACCCTTCCGCACACAATGAAACAGCTTCCCCACACAATGAAACACCTTCCCCACACACTGAATCCCCGTCCCCACACACTGAAATGGCTTCCGCACACAATGAAGCACCTTCCCCACACACTGAAACACCTTCCCCACACACTGAAGCACCTTCCGCACACACTGAAACCACTTCCGCACACACTGAAACACCTTCCCAACACACTGAATCCCCTTCCCCACGCTCTGAAACCCCTTCCCCACACACTGACACACATCCCCACACACTGAAACGCCTTCCCCACACACTGAAACCCGATCCACACAAAATGAAACCCATACCCACACACTGAAACCCCTTCCCCAGACACTGAAACACATTCCGCACTCACTGAAACCCCTTCCGCACACAGTGAAAACCATCCCCACACACTGAAAACAATCCCCACACACTCAAACCCATCCCCACACACTGAAACACCTTCCCCACACACTGAAACACCTTCCCCACACACTGAAACACCTTCCCCACACACTGAAACCCTTCCCCACACACTGAAACACATCCCCACACATTGAAACATATCCCCACACACTGAAACCCATCCCCACACACTGAAACCCATCCCCGCACACTGAAACACATCCCCACACACTGAAATACCTTCCCCACACACTGAAACCCCATCCGCACACACTGAAACCCATCCACACACTGACACCCCTTCACCACACACTGAAACACATTCCACAAACACCGAAACTCCTTCCGCACACAGTGAAACCCATCCCCACAGAATGCAACCCATCCCGAAACACTGAAACACATTCCCCCCACACTGAAACCCTTCCCCACACACTGAAACTCATTCCCACACATTGAAACATCTTCCCCACACACTGAAACATCTTCCCCACACACTGAAACCACTTCCCCACGAACTGAAACACCTTCCCCACACACTGAAGTGCCTTCCCCACACACTGAAACCCTTCCCCACACTCTGAAACACCTTCCCCACACACTGAAACACCTTCAACACGCACTGAAACCCCTTCCCCACACACTGAAACCCTTCCCCACACACTGAAACTCATCCCCACACATTGAAACACATCCCCACACACTGAAACATCTTCCCCACACACAGAAACCCCTTCCCCACGCACTGAAACACCTTCCCCACACACTGAAATCCTTCCCCACACACTGAAACACATCCCCACACACTGAAACACATCTCCACACTCTGAAACAACTTCCCCACACACTGAAACACCTTCCCCACATACTGAAACAACTTCCCCACACAGTGAAACCCCTGCCCCACACACTGAAACCGCGTCCCCACACACTGAAACCCCCTCCCCACGAACTGAAACCCCTTCCCCAGACACTGAAACCCCTTCCCCACGAACTGAAAACCCCTCCCCACGCACTGAAACCCCTTTCCCACGCACTGAAACCCCTTTCCCACACACTGAAACCCTTCCCCACACACTGAAATCCCTTCCCCACACACTGAAACCCTTCCCCACACACTGAAACCCTTCCCCACACACCGGAACAGCTTCCCCATAACTGAAACCCGTTCCTCACACACTAAAACACCTTCCCCACACACTGAAACCCATTCCACACACAAATAAACCATTCCCCACACACTGAAACCCCTTCCCCACACACTGAAACCCCTTCCCCACACACTGAAACCCCTTCCGCACACAAAGAAACACCTTCCCCAAGCAATGAAACACCTTCCCCACACACTGAAACACATCCCCACACATTGAAACATATCCCCACACACTGCAACAAATCCCCACACACTGAAACCCATCCCCGCACACTGAAACACATCCCCACACACTGAAACACATCCCCACACACTGAAACACCTTCCCCACACACTGAAACCCCATCCGCACACACTGAAACCCATCCACACACTGACACCCCTTCACCACAAACTGAAACACATTCCGCAAACACCGAAGCTCCTTCCGCACACAGTGAAACCCATCCCCACAGAATGAAACCCATCCCCAAACACTGAAACACCTTCCCCCCACACTGAAACCCTTCCCCACACACTGAAACTCATTCCCACACATTGAAACATCTTCCCCACACACTGAAACATCTTCCCCACACACTGAAACCCCTTCCCCACGCACTGAAACACCTTCCCCACACACTGAAGTGCATTCCCCACACACTGAAACCCATCCCCACACTCTGAAACACCTTCCCCACACACTGAAACACCTTCAACACGCACTGAAACCCCTTCCCCACACACTGAAACCCTTCCCCACACACTGAAACTCATTCCCACACATTGAAACACATCCCCACACACTGAAACATCTTCCCCACACACTGAAACCCCTTCCCCACACACTGAAACCCCTTCCCCACACACTGAAACACCTTTCCCACACACTGAAACCCCTTCCCCACACACTGAAACCCCTTCCGCACACACTGAAACCCATCCCCACACACTGATACCCCACCCACACACACTGAAACCCCTTCCCCACACACTGAAACCCCTTCCACACACACTGAAACCCCTTCCACACACACTGAAACCCCTTCCCCACACACTGAAACACATCCCCACACACTGAAACACCTTCCCCACACACTGAAACCCCTTCCGCAAACATTGAAACCCATCCCCACACACTGAAACCCATCCCCACACACTGAAACCCATCCCCACAGACTGAAACACCTTCCCCACACAAAGAAACACATCCCCACACACTGAAGCACATCCCCACACACTGAAACCCCTTCCCCACACACTGAAACCCCTTCCCCACACACTGAAACCCCTTCCCCACACACTGAAACACATCCCCACATACTGAAACACCTTCCCCACACACTGAAACCTCTTCCGCAAACATTGAAACCCATCCCCACACACTGAAACCCATCCCCACACACTGAAACCCCACCCTCACACATTGAAACCCCTTCCCGACACACTGAAACCGCTTCCCCACACACTGAAACACATCCCCACACACTGAAACACCTTCCCCACACACTGAAGCCCCTTCCGCACACATTGAAACACATTCCCACGCACTGAAACCCATCCCCACAGACTGAAACACATTCCCCACACTCTGAAACCCCTTCCGCACACACTGAAACTCCTTCCCCACACACTGAAACCACTTCCCCACACACTGAAACCCCTTCTGAACACACTGAAACACCTTCCACACACACTGGAACACCTTCCCCACACACTGAAACCCCTTCCCCACACACTGAAACCCCTTCCGCGCACAGTGAACCCCTTCCCCACATACTGAAACCCCTTCCCCACACACTGAAACACATCCCCACACACTGAAACCCCTTCCCCACAAACTGAAACACCTTCCCCACACACTGAAACCCCTTCCCCGCACACTGAAACACATCCCCACACACCGAAACCCCTTCCCCACACACTGAAACCCCTTCCGCACACACTGAAACCTCTTCCCCACACACTGAAACACCTTCCCCACACACTGAAACCCCTTCCACACACACTGATATCCCTTCCCCACAGACTGAAACCCCTTCCACACACACTGAAACACCTTCCCCACACACTGAAACCGCTTCCCCACACACTGAAACCGCTTCCCCACACACTGAAACCCCTTCCGCACACGCTGAAACCTCTTCCGCACACACTGAAACACCTTCCCCACACACTGAAGCCCCTTCCCCACTCACTGAAGCCCCTTCCCCACACACTGAAACCCCTTCCCCACACACAGAAACACATCCCCACACACTGATACCCATCCCCACACACTGATACCCATCCCCACACACTGAAACCCATCCCCACAGAGTGAAACACCTTCCCCACACACTGAAACCCTTCCCCACACACAGAAACACATCCCCACACACTGAAACACATCCCCACACACTGCAACACCTTCCCCACACACTGAAACTCCTTCCCCACACACTGAAACACCTTCCGCACACACTGAAACCCATCCCCACACACTGAAACCACACCCCCACACATTGAAACCCCTTCCCCACACACTGAAACCCCTTCCCCTCACACTGAAACACATCCCCACACACTGAAACACCTTCCCCACACACTGAAACCCCTTCCGCACACATTGAAACACATCCCCACACACTGAAAGACTTTCCCCACACACTGAAACCCCTTCCCCACCCACGGAAACCCCTTCCCCATAACTGAAACACCTTCCTCACACACTGAAACACCTTCCCCACACATTGAAACCCCTTCCACTCACAGTTAAACTCTTCCCCACACCCTGAATCCCATTCCGCACACACTGAACCCCCTTCCCCACACACTGAATACCCTTCCGCACACAATGAAACAGCTTCCCCACACAATGAAACACCTTCCCCACACACTGAATCCCCGTCCCCACACACTGAAATGGCTTCCGCACACAATGAAGCACCTTCCCCACACACTGAAACACCTTCCCCACACACTGAAGCACCTTCCGCACACACTGAAACCACTTCCGCACACACTGAAACACCTTCCCAACACACTGAATCCCCTTCCCCACACACAGAAACACATCCCCACACCCTGAAACACATCCCCACACACTGCAACACCTTCCCCACACACTGAAACTCCTTCCCCACACACTGAAACACCTTCCGCACACACTGAAACCCATCCCCACACACTGAAACCACACCCCCACACATTGAAACCCCTTCCCCACACACTGAAACCCCTTCCCCTCACACTGAAACACATCCCCACACACTGAAACACCTTCCCCACACACTGAAACCCCTTCCGCACACATTGAAACACATCCCCACACACTGAAAGACTTTCCCCACACACTGAAACCCCTTCCCCACCCACGGAAACCCCTTCCCCATAACTGAAACACCTTCCTCACACACTGAAACACCTTCCCCACACATTGAAACCCCTTCCACTCACAGTTAAACTCTTCCCCACACCCTGAATCCCATTCCGCACACACTGAACCCCCTTCCCCACACACTGAATACCCTTCCGCACACAATGAAACAGCTTCCCCACACAATGAAACACCTTCCCCACACACTGAATCCCCGTCCCCACACACTGAAATGGCTTCCGCACACAATGAAGCACCTTCCCCACACACTGAAACACCTTCCCCACACACTGAAGCACCTTCCGCACACACTGAAACCACTTCCGCACACACTGAAACACCTTCCCAACACACTGAATCCCCTTCCCCACGCTCTGAAACCCCTTCCCCACACACTGACACACATCCCCACACACTGAAACGCCTTCCCCACACACTGAAACACGATCCACACAAAATGAAACCCATACCCACACACTGAAACCCCTTCCCCAGACACTGAAACACATTCCGCACTCACTGAAACCCCTTCCGCACACAGTGAAAACCATCCCCACACACTGAAAACAATCCCCACACACTCAAACCCATCCCCACACACTGAAACACCTTCCCCACCCACTGAAACACCTTCCCCACACACTGAAACCCTTCCCCACACACTGAAACACATCCCCACACATTGAAACATATCCCCACACACTGAAACCCATCCCCACACACTGAAACCCATCCCCGCACACTGAAACACATCCCCACACACTGAAATACCTTCCCCACACACTGAAACCCCATCCGCACACACTGAAACAAATCCACACACTGACACCCCTTCACCACACACTGAAACACATTCCACAAACACCGAAACTCCTTCCGCACACAGTGAAACCCATCCCCACAGAATGCAACCCATCCCGAAACACTGAAACACATTCCCCCCACACTGAAACCCTTCCCCACACACTGAAACTCATTCCCACACATTGAAACATCTTCCCCACACACTGAAACATCTTCCCCACACACTGAAACCACTTCCCCACGCACTGAAACACCTTCCCCACACACTGAAGTGCCTTCCCCACACACTGAAACCCTTCCCCACACTCTGAAACACCTTCCCCACACACTGAAACACCTTCAACACGCACTGAAACCCCTTCCCCACACACTGAAACCCTTCTCCACACACTGAAACTCATCCCCACACATTGAAACACATCCCCACACACTGAAACATCTTCCCCACACACAGAAACCCCTTCCCCACGCACTGAAACACCTTCCCCACACACTGAAATCCTTCCCCACACACTGAAACACATCCCCACACACTGAAACACATCTCCACACTCTGAAACAACTTCCCCACACACTGAAACACCTTCCCCACATACTGAAACAACTTCCCCACACAGTGAAACCCCTGCCCCACACACTGAAACCGCGTCCCCACACACTGAAACCCCCTCCCCACGAACTGAAACCCCTTCCCCAGACACTGAAACCCCTTCCCCACGAACTGAAAACCCCTCCCCACGCACTAAAACCCCTTTCCCACGCACTGAAACCCCTTTCCCACACACTGAAACCCTTCCCCACACACTGAAATCCCTTCCCCACACACTGAAACCCTTCCCCACACACTGAAACCCTTCCCCACACACCGGAACAGCTTCCCCATAACTGAAACCCGTTCCTCACACACTAAAACACCTTCCCCAGACACTGAAACCCATTCCACACACAAATAAACCATTCCCCACACACTGAAACCCCTTCCCCACACACTGAAACCCCTTCCCCACACACTGAAACCCCTTCCGCACACAAAGAAACACCTTCCCCAAGCAATGAAACACCTTCCCCACACACTGAAACACATCCCCACACATTGAAACATATCCCCACACACTGCAACAAATCCCCACACACTGAAACCCATCCCCGCACACTGAAACACATCCCCACACACTGAAACACATCCCCACACACTGAAACACCTTCCCCACACACTGAAACCCCATCCGCACACACTGAAACCCATCCACACACTGACACCCCTTCACCACAAACTGAAACACATTCCGCAAACACCGAAGCTCCTTCCGCACACAGTGAAACCCATCCCCACAGAATGAAACCCATCCCCAAACACTGAAACACCTTCCCCCCACACTGAAACCCTTCCCCACACACTGAAACTCATTCCCACACATTGAAACATCTTCCCCACACACTGAAACATCTTCCCCACACACTGAAACCCCTTCCCCACGCACTGAAACACCTTCCCCACACACTGAAGTGCATTCCCCACACACTGAAACCCATCCCCACACTCTGAAACACCTTCCCCACACACTGAAACACCTTCAACACGCACTGAAACCCCTTCCCCACACACTGAAACCCTTCCCCACACACTGAAACTCATTCCCACACATTGAAACACATCCCCACACACTGAAACATCTTCCCCACACACTGAAACCCCTTCCCCACACACTGAAACACCTTTCCCACACACTGAAACCCCTTCCCCACACACTGAAACCCCTTCCGCACACACTGAAACCCATCCCCACACACTGATACCCCACCCACACACACTGAAACCCCTTCCCCACACACTGAAACCCCTTCCACACACACTGAAACCCCTTCCACACACACTGAAACCCCTTCCCCACACACTGAAACACATCCCCACACACTGAAACACCTTCCCCACACACTGAAACCCCTTCCGCAAACATTGAAACCCATCCCCACACACTGAAACCCATCCCCACACACTGAAACCCATCCCCACAGACTGAAACACCTTCCCCACACAAAGAAACACATCCCCACACACTGAAGCACATCCCCACACACTGAAACCCCTTCCCCACACACTGAAACCCCTTCCCCACACACTGAAACACATCCCCACATACTGAAACACCTTCCCCACACACTGAAACCTCTTCCGCAAACATTGAAACCCATCCCCACACACTGAAACCCATCCCCACACACTGAAACCCCACCCTCACACATTGAAACCCCTTCCCGACACACTGAAACCGCTTCCCCACACACTGAAACACATCCCCACACACTGAAACACCTTCCCCACACACTGAAGCCCCTTCCGCACACATTGAAACACATTCCCACGCACTGAAACCCATCCCCACAGACTGAAACACATTCCCCACACTCTGAAACCCCTTCCGCACACACTGAAACTCCTTCCCCACACACTGAAACCACTTCCCCACACACTGAAACCCCTTCCGAACACACTGAAACACCTTCCACACACACTGGAACACCTTCCCCACACACTGAAACCCCTTCCCCACACACTGAAACCCCTTCCGCGCACAGTGAACCCCTTCCCCACACACTGAAACCCCTTCCCCACACACTGAAACACATCCCCACACACTGAAACCCCTTCCCCACACACTGAAACACCTTCCCCACACACTGAAACCCCTTCCCCGCACACTGAAACACATCCCCACACACCGAAACCCCTTCCCCACACACTGAAACCCCTTCCGCACACACTGAAACCTCTTCCCCACACACTGAAACACCTTCCCCACACACTGAAACCCCTTCCACACACACTGATATCCCTTCCCCACAGACTGAAACCCCTTCCACACACACTGAAACACCTTCCCCACACACTGAAACCGCTTCCCCACACACTGAAACCGCTTCCCCACACACTGAAACCCCTTCCGCACACGCTGAAACCTCTTCCGCACACACTGAAACACCTTCCCCACACACTGAAGCCCCTTCCCCACTCACTGAAGCCCCTTCCCCACACACTGAAACCCCTTCCCCACACACAGAAACACATCCCCACACACTGATACCCATCCCCACACACTGATACCCATCCCCACACACTGAAACCCATCCCCACAGACTGAAACACCTTCCCCACACACTGAAACCCTTCCCCACACACAGAAACACATCCCCACACACTGAAACACATCCCCACACACTGCAACACCTTCCCCACACACTGAAACTCCTTCCCCACACACTGAAACACCTTCCGCACACACTGAAACCCATCCCCACACACTGAAACCACACCCCCACACATTGAAACCCCTTCCCCACACACTGAAACCCCTTCCCCTCACACTGAAACACATCCCCACACACTGAAACACCTTCCCCACACACTGAAACCCCTTCCGCACACATTGAAACACATCCCCACACACTGAAAGACTTTCCCCACACACTGAAACCCCTTCCCCACCCACGGAAACCCCTTCCCCATAACTGAAACACCTTCCCCACACATTGAAACCCCTTCCACTCACAGTTAAACTCTTCCCCACACCCTGAATCCCATTCCGCACACACTGAACCCCCTTCCCCACACACTGAATACCCTTCCGCACACAATGAAACAGCTTCCCCACACAATGAAACACCTTCCCCACACACTGAATCCCCGTCCCCACACACTGAAATGGCTTCCGCACACAATGAAGCACCTTCCCCACACACTGAAACACCTTCCCCACACACTGAAGCACCTTCCGCACACACTGAAACCACTTCCGCACACACTGAAACACCTTCCCAACACACTGAATCCCCTTCCCCACGCTCTGAAACCCCTTCCCCACACACTGACACACATCCCCACACACTGAAACACCTTCCCCACACACTGAAACCCGATCCACACAAAATGAAACCCATACCCACACACTGAAACCCCTTCCCCAGACACTGAAACACATTCCGCACTCACTGAAACCCCTTCCGCACACAGTGAAAACCATCCCCACACACTGAAAACAATCCCCACACACTCAAACCCATCCCCACACACTGAAACACCTTCCCCACACACTGAAACCCTTCCCCACACACTGAAACACATCCCCACACATTGAAACATATCCCCACACACTGAAACCCATCCCCACACACTGAAACCCATCCCCGCACACTGAAACACATCCCCACACACTGAAATACCTTCCCCACACACTGAAACCCCATCCGCACACACTGAAACCCATCCACACACTGACACCCCTTCACCACACACTGAAACACATTCCACAAACACCGAAACTCCTTCCGCACACAGTGAAACCCATCCCCACAGAATGCAACCCATCCCGAAACACTGAAACACATTCCCCCCACACTGAAACCCTTCCCCACACACTGAAACTCATTCCCACACATTCAAACATCTTCCCCACACACTGAAACATCTTCCCCACACACTGAAACCACTTCCCCACGCACTGAAACACCTTCCCCACACACTGAAGTGCCTTCCCCACACACTGAAACCCTTCCCCACACTCTGAAACACCTTCCCCACACACTGAAACACCTTCAACACGCACTGAAACCCCTTCCCCACACACAGAAACCCTTCCCCACACACTGAAACTCATCCCCACACATTGAAACACATCCCCACACACTGAAACATCTTCCCCACACACAGAAACCCCTTCCCCACGCACTGAAACACCTTCCCCACACACTGAAATCCTTCCCCACACACTGAAACACATCCCCACACACTGAAACACATCTCCACACTCTGAAACAACTTCCCCACACACTGAAACACCTTCCCCACATACTGAAACAACTTCCCCACACAGTGAAACCCCTGCCCCACACACTGAAACCGCGTCCCCACACACTGAAACCCCCTCCCCACGAACTGAAACCCCTTCCCCAGACACTGAAACCCCTTCCCCACGAACTGAAAACCCCTCCCCACGCACTGAAACCCCTTTCCCACGCACTGAAACCCCTTTCCCACACACTGAAACCCTTCCCCACACACTGAAATCCCTTCCCCACACACTGAAACCCTTCCCCACACACTGAAACCCTTCCCCACACACCGGAACAGCTTCCCCATAACTGAAACTCGTTCCTCACACACTAAAACACCTTCCCCACACACTGAAACCCATTCCACACACAAATAAACCATTCCCCACACACTGAAACCCCTTCCCCACACACTGAAACCCCTTCCCCACACACTGAAACCCCTTCCGCACACAAAGAAACATCTTCCCCAAGCAATGAAACACCTTCCCCACACACTGAAACACATCCCCACACATTGAAACATATCCCCACACACTGCAACAAATCCCCACACACTGAAACCCATCCCCGCACACTGAAACACATCCCCACACACTGAAACACATCCCCACACACTGAAACACCTTCCCCACACACTGAAACCCCATCCGCACACACTGAAACCCATCCACACACTGACACCCCTTCACCACAAACTGAAACACATTCCGCAAACACCGAAGCTCCTTCCGCACACAGTGAAACCCATCCCCACAGAATGAAACCCATCCCCAAACACTGAAACACCTTCCCCCCACACTGAAACCCTTCCCCACACACTGAAACTCATTCCCACACATTGAAACATCTTCCCCACACACTGAAACATCTTCCCCACACACTGAAACCCCTTCCCCACGCACTGAAACACCTTCCCCACACACTGAAGTGCATTCCCCACACACTGAAACCCATCCCCACACTCTGAAACACCTTCCCCACACACTGAAACACCTTCAACACGCACTGAAACCCCTTCCCCACACACTGAAACCCTTCCCCACACACTGAAACTCATTCCCACACATTGAAACACATCCCCACACACTGAAACATCTTCCCCACACACTGAAACCCCTTCCCCACACACTGAAACCCCTTCCCCACACACTGAAACACCTTCCCCACACACTGAAACACCTTCAACACGCACTGAAACCCCTTCCCCACACACTGAAACCCTTCCCCACACACTGAAACTCATTCCCACACATTGAAACACATCCCCACACACTGAAACATCTTCCCCACACACTGAAACCCCTTCCCCACGCACTGAAACACCTTCCCCACACACTGAAGTCCCTTCCCCACACACTGAAACCCTTCCCCACACTCTGAAACACCTTCCCCAAACACTGAAACACCTTCAACACGCACTGAAACCCCATCCGCACACACTGAAACCCATCCCCACACACTGAAACCCCACCACCACGCACTGAAACCCCTTCCCCACAGACTGAAACAACTTCCCCACACACTGCAACACATCCCCACACACTGAAACCCATCCCCACACACTGAAACCCATCCCCACACACTGAAACACCTTCCCCACACTGAAATCCATCCCCACACACTGAAACACATCCACACACACTGAAACACATCTCCACACTCTGAAACAACTTCCCCACACACTGAAACACCTTCCCCACATACTGAAACAACTTCCCCACACAGTGAAACCCCTGCCCGACACAGTGAAACCGCGTCCCCACAAACTGAAACCCCCTCCCCACGAACTGAAACTCCTTCCCCAGACACTGAAACCCCTTCCCCACGAACTGCAAACCCCTCCCCACGCACTGAAACCCCTTCCCCACACACTGAAACCCTTCCCCACACACTGAAATCCCTTCCCCACACACTGAAACCCCTTCCGCACACAAAGAAACACCTTCCCCACGCAATGAAACACCTTCCCCACACACTGAATCCCCGTCCCCACACATTGAAACCGCTTCCGCACACAATGAAACTCCTTCCCCACACTCTGAAGCAACTTCCCCACGCACTGAAACACCTTCCGCACACACTGAAACCCCACCCGCACACACTGAAACCCCATCCGCACACACTGAAACCCATCCCTACACACTGAAACCCCTTCCCCACACACTGAAACACCTATCCAACACACTGAAACCCTTCCCCACACACTGAACCACATCCCCACACATTGAAACACATCCCCACACATTGAAACACATCCCCACACACTGAAACACCTTCCCCACACACTGAAATCCCTTCCCGACACACTGAAACAACTTCCCCAAACAGTGAGGTCCCTTCCCCACACACTGAAACCCTTCCCCACACTCTGAAACCCCTTCCCCACACACTGAAACACCTTCCACACGCACTGGAACCCCTTCCTCACACATTGAAACACATCCCCACACACTGAAACTCCTTCCCCACACAATGAAACCCCTTCCCCACAGACTGAAACCCCTTCTGCACACACTGAAACATCATCCCCACACACTGAAACCCCTTCCCCACACACTGAAACCCCTTCCCCACAAACTGATCCCCTTCCAAACACACTGAAACCCCTTCCCCACACACTGAAACCCCGTCCCTACACAGTGAAAACATTCCCCACACACTGCAACCCCTTCCCAACACACTGAAACCCCTTCCCCATTCACTGAAACACATCCACACACACTGAAACCCCTTCCCCACACACTGAAACCCCTTCCCCACACACTGAAACCCCTTCCCCACACACTGAATCCCCTTCCACCCACACTGAATCCCTTCCCCACACTCTGAAACACCTTCCCCACACACTGAAACCCTTCCCCACACGCTGAAACACCTTCCCCACACACTGAAACACCTTCCCCACACACTGAAACACCTTCCCCACACACTGAAACCCCCTCCCCACACACTGAAACCCCTTCCCCACACACTGAAACCCCTTCCGCACACACTGATACCCATCCCCACACACTGATACCCCACCCCCACGAACTGAAACCCCTTCCCCAGACACTGAAACCCCTTCCCCACGAACTGAAAACCCCTCCCCACGCACTGAAACCCCTTCCCCACACACTGAAATCCCTTCCCCACACACTGAAACCCTTCCCCACACACTGAAACCCTTCCCCACACACTGGAACACCTTCTCCATAACTGAAACCCCTTCCTCACACAATAAAACACCTTCCCCACACACTGAAACCCCTTCCACACACAGTTAAACCCTTCCCCACACACTGAAACCCATTCCCCACACACTGAAACCCCTTCCCCACACACTGAAACCCCTTCCGCACACAAAGAAACACCTTCCCCACGCAATGAAACACCTTCCCCACACACTGAATCCCCGTCCACACACATTGAAACCGCTTCCGCACACAATGAAACTCCTTCCCCACACACTGAAGCAACTTCCCCACGCACTGAAACACCTTCCGCACACACTGAAACCCCATCCGCACACACTGAAACCCCATCCGCACACACTGAAACCCATCCCTACACACTGAAACCCCTTCCCCACACACTGAAACACCTTCTGCACACACTGAAATCCCTTCCGCACACAGTGAAACCCATCCCCACAGACTGAAACCAATCCCCACACATTGAAACCCATCCCCACACACTGCAACACCTATCCCACACACTGAAACCCTTCCCCACACACTGAACCACATCCCCACACATTGAAACACATCCCCACACACTGAAACACCTTCCCCACACACTGAAACCCCTTCCCGACACACTGAAACACCTTCCCCACACAGTGAAGTCCCTTCCCCACACACTGAAACCCTTCCCCACACTCTGAAACCACTTCCCCACACACTGAAACACCTTCCACACGCACTGGAACCTTTTCCTCACACACTAAAACACATCCCCACACACTGAAACTCCTTCCCCACACAAAGAAACCCCTTCCCCACAGACTGAAACCCCTTCTGCACACACTGAAACCCCTTCCCCACACACTGAAACCCCTTCCCCACACACTGAAACCCCTTCCCCACAAACTGATCCCCTTCCACACACACTGAAACCCCTTCCCCACACACTGAAACCCCGTCCCTACACAGTGAAAACCTTCCCCACACACTGCAACCCCTTCCCAACACACTGAAACCCCTTCCCCACTCACTGAAACACATCCACACACACTGAAACCCCTTCCCCACACACTGAAACCCCTTCCCCACACACTGAAACCCCTTCCCCTCACACTGAATCCCCTTCCACCCACACTGAAACCCTTCCCCACACTCTGAAACACCTTCCCCACTCACTGAAACCCTTCCCCACACGCTGAAACACCTTCCCCACACACTGAAACACCTTCCCCACACACTGAAACCCCCTCCCCACACACTGAAACCCCTTCCCCACACACTGAAACCCCTTCCCCACACACTGAAACCCCTTCCGCACACACTGATACCCATACCCACACACTGAAACCCGACCCCCAGGCACTGAAACCCCTTCCCCACACAATGAAACATCTTCCCCACACACTGAAACACATCCCCACACACAAACACCTTGCCCACACACTGAAACCCCTTCCGCACACACTGAAACCCCTTCCCCACACGCTGACACCCCTTCCCGCTAACTGAAACCCTTCCCCTCACTCTGAAACCCCATCCCCACACACTGAAACCCCTTCCCCACAGACTGAAACCCTTCCCCACACTCTGAAACCCCTTCCCCACACACTGAAACACCATCCCCACACACTGAAACCCCTTCCCCACACAGTGAAAGCCCTTCCCCACACACTGAAACACCTTTCCCACACACTGAAACACCTTTCCCACACACTGAAACCCCTTCCGCAAACATTGAAACCCATCCCCACACACTGAAACCCATCCCCACAGACTGAAACACCTTCCCCACACACTGAAACCCTTCCCCACATACTGAAACCCTTCCCCACACACAGAAACACATCCCCACACACTGAAACACATCCCCACACACTGCAACACCTTCTCCACACACTGAAACCCCTTCCCCACACACTGAAACACCTTCCGCACACACTGAAACCTATCCCCACACACTGAAACCACACCCCCACACAATGAAACCCCTTCCCCTCACACTGAAACCCCTTCCCCACACACTGAAACACATCTCCACAGACTGAAATACTTTCCCCACACACTGAAACCCCTTCCCCACCCACGGAAACCCCTTCACCATAACTGAAACACCTTACTCACACACTGAAACACCTTCCCCACACACTGAAACCCCTTCCACTCACAGTTAAACTCTTACCCACACCCTGAATCCCATTCCGCACACTCTGAAACCCCTTCCCCACACACTGAATACCCTTCCCCACACACTGAATACCCTTCCGCACACAATGAAACACCTTCCCCACACAATGAAACACCTTCCCCACACACTGAATCCCCGTCCCCACACACTGAATCCCAGTCCCCACACACAGAAACCGCTTCCGCACACAATGAAACACCTTCCCCACACACTGAAACACCTTCCCCACACACTGAAGCACCTTCCGCACACACTGAAACCACTTCCGCACACACTGAAACACCTTCCCAACACACTGAAACACCTTCCCAACACACTGAAACCCCTTCCCCACACTCTGAAACCCCTTCACCACACTCTGAAACCCCTTCCCCACACACTGAAACCCCTTCCACACACACTGAAATACCTTCCGCACACACTGAAACAACATCCCCACACACTGAAACCCATCCTCACACACTGACACACATCCCCACACACTGAAACACCTTCCCCACACACTGAAACCCCATCCGCACAAAATGAAACCCATCCCCACACACTGAAACCCCTTCCCCAGACACTGAAACACATTCCGCACACACTGAAACCCCTTCCGCACACAGTGAAAACCATCCCCACACACTGCAAACAATCCCCACACACTCAGACCCATCCCCACACACTGAAACACCTTCCCCACACACTGAAACCCTTCCCCACACACTGAAACACATCCCCACACATTGAAACATATCCCCACACCCTGAAACCCCTCCCCACACACTGAAACCCATCCCCGCACACTGAATCACATCCCCACACACTGAAATACCTTCCCCACACACTGAAACCCCATCCGCACACACTGAAACCCATCCACACACTGAAACCCCTTCACCACACACTGAAACACATTCCGCACACACCGAAACTCCTTCCGCACACAGTGAAACCCATCCCCACAGACTGAAACCCATCCCCAAACACTGAAACACCTTCCCCACACACTGAAACCCTTCCCCACACACTGAAACTCATCCCCACACATTGAAACACATCCCCACACACTGAAACATCTTCCCCACACACTGAAACCCCTTCCCCACGCACTGAAACACCTTCCCCACACACTGAGGCGCCTTCCCCACACACTGAAACCCTTCCCCACAATCTGAAAACACTTCCCCACACTCTGAAACACCTTCCCCACACACTGAAACACCTTTAACACTCACTGAAACCCCTTCCCCACACACTGAAACACTTCCCCACACACTGAAACTCATCCCCACACATTGAAACACATCCCCACACTCTGAAACATCTTCCCCACACACTGAAACCCCTTCCCCACGCACTGAAACACCTTCCCCACACACTGAAGTCCCTTCCCCACACACTGAAACCCTTCCCCACACTCTGAAACACCTTCCCCACACACTGAAACACCTTCAACACGCACTGAAACCCCTTCCGCACACACTGAAACCCATCCCCACACACTGAATCCCCACCACCACGCACTGAAACCCCTTCCCCACAGACTTAAACAACTTCCCCACACACTGCAACACATCCCCACACACTGAAACCCATCCCCACACACTGAAACCCATCCCCACACACTGAAACACCTTCCCCACACTGAAATCCTTCCCCACACACTGAAACAACTTCCCCACACACTGAAACACCTTCCCCACATACTGAAACAACTTCCCCACACAGTGAAACCCCTTCCCCACACACTGAAACCGCGTCCCCACACACTGAAACCCCCTCCCCACGAACTGAAAACCCTTCCAGACACTGAAACCCCTTCCCCACGAACGGAAAACCCCTCCCCACGCACTGAAACCCCTTCCCCACACACTGAAACCCTTCCCCACACACTGAAACCCTTCCCCACACTCTGAAACCCCTTCCCCACACACTGAAACCCTTCCCCACACGCTGAAACACCTTCCCCACACACTGAAACCCCTCCCCCACACACTGAAACCTCTCCCCCACACACTGAAACCCCTTCCCCACACACTGAAACCCCTTCCCCACACACTGAAACCCATTCCGCACACACTGAAACCCATCCCCACACACTGAAACCCCACCCCCAGGCACTGAAACCCCTACCCCACACAATGAAATACCTTCCCCACACACTGAAACACATCCCCACACACTGAAACACCTTGCCCACACACTGAAACCCCTTCCGCACACACTGAAACCCCTGCCCCACACGCTGAAACCCCTTCCCCCTCACTGAAACCCTTCCCCTCACTCTGAAACCCCATCCCCACTCACTGAAACCCCTTCCCCACACACTGAAACCCTTCCCCACACTCTGAAACCCCTTCCCCACACACTGAAACACCATCCCCACACACAGAAACACCTTCCCCACTCAGTGAAAGCCCTTCCCCACACACTGAAACACCTTTCCCACACACTGAAACACCTTCCCCACACACTGAAACCCCTTCCCCACACACTGAAACCCCTTCCCCACACACTGAAACACCTTCCGCACACACTGAAACCCATCCCCACACTCTGATACCCCACCCCCACACACTGAAACAACTTCCCCACACACTGAAACACCTTCCCCATACACTGAAACACATCCCCACACACTGAAACACCTTCCCCACACACTGAAACCCCTTCCGCAAACATTGAAACCCATCCCCACACACTGAAACCCATCCCCACAGACTGAAACACCTTCCCCACACACTGAAACCCTTCCCCACACACAGAAACACATCCCCACACACTGGAACACATCCCCACACAGTGCAACACCTTCCCCACACACTGAAACCCCTTAACCACACACTGAAACACCTTCCGCACACACTGAAACCCATCCCCACACACGGAAACCACACCCCCACACATTGAAACCCCTTCCCGACACACTGAAACCCCTTCCCCACACACTGAAACACATCCCCACACACTGAAACACATCCCCACACACTGAAACACCTTCCCCACACAATGAAACACCTTCCCCACACACTGAATCCCCGTCCCCACACACTGAATCCCCGTCCCCACACACTGAAACCGCTTCCGCACACAATGAAACACCTTCCCCACACACTGAAACACCTTCCCCACACACTGAAGCACCTTCCGCACACACTGAAACCACTTCCGCACACACTGAAACACCTTCCCAACACACTGAAACACCTTCCCAACACACTGAGACCCCTTCCCCACAATCTGAAACCCCTTCACCACACTCTGAAACCCCTTCACCACACTCTGAAACCCCTTCCCCACACACTGAAACCCCTTCCGCACACACTGAAATACCTTCCGCACACACTGAAACAACATCCCCACACACTGAAACCCATCCTCACACACTGACACACATCCCCACACACTGAAACACCTTCCCCACACACTGAAACCCCATCCGCACAAAATGAAACCCATCCCCACACACTGAAATCCCTTCCCCAGACACTGAAACACATTCCGCACACACTGAAACCCCTTCCGCACACAGTGAAAACCATCCCCACACACCGAAAACAATCCCCACACACTCAGACCCATCCCCACACACTGAAACACCTTCCCCACACACTGAAACCCTTCCCCACACACTGAAACACATCCCCACACATTGAAACATATCCCCACACCCTGAAACCCATCCCCGCACACTGAAACCCATCCCCGCACACTGAAACACATCCCCACACACTGAAACACCTTCCCCACACACTGAAACCCCATCCGCACACACTGAAACCCATCCACACACTGAAACCCCTTCACCACACACTGAAACACATTCCGCAAACACCGAAACACCTTCGCCACACAGTGAAACCCATCCCCACAGACTGAAATCCATCCCCAAACACTGAAACACCTTCCCCACGCACTGAAACCCTTCCCCACACACTGAAACTCATCCCCACACATTGAAACACATCCCCACACACTGAAACATCTTCCGCACACACTGAAACCCCTTCCCCACGCACTGAAACACCTTCCCCACACACTGAGGTGCCTTCCCCACACACTGAAACCCTTCCCCACACTCTGAAACACCTTCCCCACACTCTGAAACACCTTCCCCACACACTGAAACACCTTCAACACTCACTGAAACCCCATCCCCACAAACTGAAACACTTCCCCACACACTGAAACACTTCCCCACACACTGAAACTCATCCCCACACATTGAAACACATCCCCACACACTGAAACATCTTCCCCACAGACTGAAACCCCTTCCCCACGCACTGAAACACCTTCCCCACACACTGAAGTCCCTTCCCCACACACTGAAACCCTTCCCCACACTCTGAAACACCTTCCCCACACACTGAAACACCTTCAACACGCACTGAAACCCCTTCCGCACACACTGAAACCCATCCCCACACACTGACACCCCACCAAAACGCACTGAAACCCCTTCCCCACAGACTTAAACAACTTCCCCACACACTGCAACACATCCCCACACACTGAAACCCATCCCCACACACTGAAACCCATCCCCACACACTGAAACACCTTCCCCACACTGAAATCCTTCCCCACACACTGAAACAACTTCCCCACACACTGAAACACCTTCCCCACATACTGAAACAACTTCCCCACACAGTGAAACCCCTTCCCCACACACTGAAACCGCGTCCCCACACACTGAAAACCCCTCCCCACGAACTGAAAACCCTTCCCCACACACTGAAACCCCTTCCCCACGAACTGAAAACCCCTCCCCACGCACTGAAGCCCCTTCCCCACACACTGAAACCCTTCCCCACACTCTGAAACCCCTTCCCCACACACTGAAACCCTTCCCCACAAGCTGAAACACCTTCCCCACACGCTGAAACACCTTCCCCACACGCTGAAACACCTTCCCCACACACTGAAACCCCTCCCCCACACACTGAAACCCCTTCCCACACACTGAAACCCCTTCCCCACACACTGAAACCCGTTCCGCACGCACTGAAACACATCCCCACACACTGAAACCCCACCCCCAGGCACTGAAACCCCTTCCCCACACAATGAAACACCTTCCCCACACACTGAAACACATCCCCACACACTGAAACTCCTTGCCCACACACTGAAACCCCTTCCGCACACACTGAAACCCCTGTCCCACACGCTGAAACCCCTTCCCCCTCACTGAAACCCTTCCCCTCACTCTGAAACCCCATCCCCACTCACTGAAACCCCTTCCCCACACACTGAAACCCTTCCCCACACTCAGAAACCCCTTCCCCACACACTGAAACACCATCCCCACACACTGAAACCCCTTCCCCACTCAGTGAAAGCCCTTCCCCACACACTGAAACACCTTTCCCACACACTGAAACACCTTCCCCACACACTGAAACACCTTCCCCACACACTGAAACCCCTTCCCCACACACTGAAACCCCTTCCCCACACACTGAAACCCCATCCGCACACACTGAAACCCATCCCCACACACTGATACCCCACCCCCACCGACTGAAACCCCTTCCCCACACACTGAAACCCCTTCCCCACACACTGAAACACATCCCCACACACTGAAACCCCACCCCCAGGCACTGAAACCCCTTCCCCACACAATGAAACACCTTCCCCACACACTGAAACACATCCCCACACACTGAAACTCCTTGCCCACACACTGAAACCCCTTCCGCACACACTGAAACCCCTGTCCCACACGCTGAAACCCCTTCCCCCTCACTGAAACCCTTCCCCTCACTCTGAAACCCCATCCCCACTCACTGAAACCCCTTCCCCACACACTGAAACCCTTCCCCACACTCAGAAACCCCTTCCCCACACACTGAAACACCATCCCCACACACTGAAACCCCTTCCCCACTCAGTGAAAGCCCTTCCCCACACACTGAAACACCTTTCCCACACACTGAAACACCTTCCCCACACACTGAAACCCCTTCCCCACACACTGAAACCCCTTCCCCACACACTGAAACCCCATCCGCACACACTGAAACCCATCCCCACACACTGATACCCCACCCCCACCGACTGAAACCCCTTCCCCACACACTGAAACCCCTTCCCCACACACTGAAACACATCCCCACACACTGAAACACCTTCCCCACACACTGAAACCCCTTCCGCAAATATTGAAACCCATCCGCACACACTGAAACCCATCCCCCCACACTGAAACCCATCCCCACAGACTGAAACACCTTCCCCACACACTGAAACCCTTCCCCACACACAGAAACACATCCCCACACACTGAAACACATCCCCACACAGTGCAACACCTTCCCCACACACTGAAACCCCTTCCCCACACACTGAAACACATCCCCACACACTCAAACACATCCCCACACACTGAAACACCTTCCCCACACACTGAAACCCCTTCCGCACACATTGAAACACATCCCCACACACTGAAACCCATCTCCACACACTGAAACCAATCCCCACACACTGAAACCCCTTCCCCACACACTGAAATACTTTCCCCACACACTGAAACCCCTTCCCCACCCACGGAAACCCCTTCACCATAACTGAAACACCTTCCTCACACACTGAAACTCCTTCCCCACACACTGAAACACCTTCCACTCACAGTTAAACTCTTCCCCACACCCTGAATCCCATTCCGCACACACTGAAACCCCTTCCCCACACACTGAATACTCTTCCGCACACACTGAATCCCCGTCCCCACACACTGAAACCGCTTCCGCACACAATGAAACACCTTCCCCACACACTGAAACACCTTCCCCACACACTGAAGCACCTTCCGCACACACTGAAACCACTTCCGCACACACTGAAACACCTTCCCAACACACTGAAACCCCTTCCCCACACTCTGAAATCCCTTCCCCACACACTGAAACCCCTTCCCCACACACTGAAACCCCTTCCGCACACACTGAAATACCTTCCGCACACACTTAAACAACATCCCCACACACTGAAACCCATCCTCACACACTGACACACATCCCCACACACTGAAACACCTTCCCCACACACTGAAACCCGATCCGCACAAAATGAAACCCATCCCCACACACTGAAACCCCTTCCCCAGACACTGAAACACATTCCGCACACACTGAAACCCCTTCCGCACACACTGAAACCCCTTCCGCACACAGTGAAAACCATCCCCACACACAGAAAACCATCCCCACACACTCAAACCCATCCCCACACACTGAGACACCTTCCCCACACACTGAGACACCTTCCCCACACACTGAAACCCTTCCCCACACACTGAAACCCATCCCTGCACACTGAAACACATCCCCACATACTGAAACACCTTCCCCACACACTGAAACCCCATCCGCACACACTGAAACCCATCCACACACTGACACCCCTTCACCACACACTGAAACACATTCTGCAAACACCGAAACTCCTTCTGCACACAGTGAAACCCATCCCCACACACTGAAACCCATCCCCAAACACTGAAACACCTTCCCCCCACACTGAAACCCTTCCCCACACACTGCAACTCATCCCCACACATTGAAACATCTTCCCCACACACTGAAACATCTTCCCCACACACTGAAACCCCTACCCCACGCACTGAAGCACCTTCCCAACACACTGAAACCCCTTCTGCACACATTGAAAAACATCCCCACACACTGAAACCCATCGCCACACACTGAAATACTTTCCCCACACACTGAAACCCCTTCCCCACCCACGGAAACCCCTTCACCATAACTGAAACACCTTCCTCACACACTGAAACACCTTCCCCACACACTGAAACCCCTTCCACTCACAGTTAAACTCTTCCCCACACCCTGAATCCCATTCCGCACACCCTGAATCCCATTCCACACACACTGAAACCCCTTCCCCACACACTGAATACCCTTCCCCACACACTGAATACCCTTCCGCACACAATGAAACACCTTCCCCACACAATGAAACACCTTCCCCACACACTGAATCCCCGTCCCCACACACTGAATCCCCGTCCCCACACACTGAAACCGCTTCCGCACACAATGAAACACCTTCCCCACACACTGAAACAACTTCCCCACACACTGAAGCACCTTCCGCACACACTGAAACCACTTCCGCACACACTGAAAAACCTTCCCAACACACTGAAACCCCTTCCCCACACTCTGAAACCCCTTCACCACCCTCTGAAACCCCTTCACCATACTCTGAAACCCCTTCCCCACACACTGAAACCCCTTCCGCACACACTGAAATACCTTCCGCACACACTGAAACCCCTTCCCCACACACTGAATACCCTTCCCCACACACTGAATACCCTTCCGCACACAATGAAACACCTTCCCCACACAATGAAACACCTTCCCCACACACTGAATCGCGTCCCCACACACTGAATCCCCGTCCCCACCCACTGAAACCGCTTCCGCACACAATGAAACACCTTCCCCACACACTGAAACAACTTCCCCACACACTGAAACAACTTCCCCACACACTGAAGCACCTTCCGCACACACTGAAACCACTTCCGCACACACTGAAACACCTTCCAACACACTGAAACCCCTTCCCCACACTCTGAAACCCCTTCACCACCCTCTGAAACCCCTTCACCATACTCTGAAACCCCTTCCCCACACACTGAAACCCCTTCCGCACACACTGAAATACCTTCCGCACACACTGAAACAACATCCCCACACACTGAAACCCCTCCTCACACACTGACACACATCCCCACACACTGAAACACCTTCCCCACACACTGAAACCCCATCCGCACAAAAGGAAACCCATCCCCACACACTGAAACCCCTTCCCCAGACACTGAAACACATTCCGCACACACTGAAACCCCTTCCGCACACAGTGAAAACCATCCCCACACACTGCAAACAATCTCCACACACTCAGACCCATCCCCACACACTGAAACACCTTCCCCACACACTGAAACACATCCCCACACATTGAAACATATCCCCACACCCTGAAACCCATCCCCACACACTGAAACCCATCCCCGCACACTGAAACACATCCCCACACACTGAAACACCTTCCCCACACACTGAAACCCCATCCGCACACACTGAAACCCATCCACACACTGAAACCCCTTCACCACACACTGAAACACATTCCGCAAACACCGAAACTCCTTCCGCACACAGTGAAACCCATCCCCACAGACTGAAACCCATCCCCAAACACTGAAACACCTTCCCCCCACACTGAAACCCTTCCCCACACACTGAAACTCATCCCCACACGTTGAAACACATCCCCACACACTGAAACATCTTCCCCACACACTGAAACCCCTTCCCCACGCACTGAAACACCTTCCCCACACACTGAAGTCCCTTCCCCACACACTGAAACCTTTCCCCACACTCTGAAACACCTTCCCCACACACTGAAACACCTTCAACACGCACTGAAACCCCTTCTGCACACACTGAAACCCATCCTCAAACACTGACACCCCACCAACACGCACTGAAACACCTTCCCCACAGACTTAAACAACTACCCCACACACTGCAACACATCCCCACACACTGAAATCCTTCCCCACACACTGTAACAACTTCCCCACACACTGCAACACCTTCCCCACATACTGAAACAACTTCCCCACACAGTGAAACCCCTTCCCCACACACTGAAACCGCGTCCCCACACACTGAAACCCCTCCCCACGAACTGAAAACACTTCCCCAGACACTGAAACCCCTTCCCCACGAACTGAAAACCCCTCCCCACGCACTGAAACCCCTTCCCCACACACTGAAACCCCTCCCCCCCACACTTAAACCCCTTCCCCACACACTGAAACCCGTTCCGCACACACTGAAACCCTTCCCCACACACTGAAACCCCACCCCCAGGCACTGAAACCCCTTCCCCACACAATGAAACACCTTCCCCACACACTGAAACACATCCCCACACACTGAAACACCTTGCCCACACACTGAAACCCCTTCCGCACACACTGACACCCCTGCCCCACACGCTGAAACCCCTTCCCCCTCACTGAAACCCTTCCCCTCACTCTGAAACCCCATCCCCACTCACTGAAACCCCTTCCCCACACACTGAAACCCTTCCCCACACTCTGAAACCCCTTCCCCACACACTGAAACACCATCCCCACACACTGAAACCCCTTCCACACTCAGTGAAAGCCCTTCCCAACACACTGAAACACCTTTCCCACACACTGAAACACCTTCCCCACACACTGAAACCCCTTCCCCACACACTGAAACCCCTTCCGCACACACTGAAACCCATCCCCACACACTGATACCCCACCCCCACACACTGAAACCCCTTCCCCACACACTGAAACCCCTTCCCCACACACTGAAACACATCCCCACACACTGAAACATCTTCCCCACACACTGAAACCCCTTCCGCAAACATTGAAACCCATCCCCACACACTGAAACCCATCCCCACACACTGAAACCCATCCCCACAGACTGAAACACATACCCCACACACTGAAAACCCTTCCCCACACACTGAAACCCCTTCCGCATACTTTGAAACACATCCCCACACACGGAAACCACACCCCCACACATTGAAACCCCTTCACCACACACTGAAACCCCTTCCAAACACACTGAAACACATCCCCACACACTGAAACACATCCCCACACACTGAAACACCTTCCCCACACACTGAAACCCCTTCCGCATACTTTGAAACACATCCCCACACACTGAAACCCATCTCCACACACTGAAACCAATCCCCACACACTGAAACCCCTTCCCCACATACTGAAATACTTTCCCCACACACTGAAACCCCTTCCCCACCCACGGAAACCCCTTCACCATAACTGAAATACCTTCCTCACACACTGAAACTCCTTCCCCACACACTGAAACCCCTTCCACTCACAGTTAAACTCTTCCCCAAACCCTGAATCCCATTCCGCACACACTGAAACCCCTTCCCCACACACTGAATACCCTTCCGCACACACTGAATCCCCGTCCCCACACACTGAAACCGCTTCCGCACAAATGAAACACCTTCCCCACACACTGAAACACCTTCCCCACACACTGAAGCACCTTCCGCACACACTGAAACACCTTCCCAACACACTGAAACCCCTTCCCCACACTCTGAAACCCCTTCCCCACACATTGAAACCCCTTCCCCACACACTGAAACACCTTCCTCACACTCTGAAACTCCTTCCCCACACACTGAAACCCCTTCCACTCACAGTTAAACTCTTCCCCACACCCTGAATCCCATTCCGCACACACTGAAACCCCTTCCCCACACACTGAATACCCTTCCCCACACACTGAATACCCTTCCCCACACACTGAATACCCTTCCGCACACACTGAATCCCCGTCCCCACACACTGAAACCGCTTCCGCACACAATGAAACACCTTCCCCACACACTAAAACACCTTCCCCACACACTGAAAACCCTTCCCCACACACTGAAACCCCTTCCGCATACTTTGAAACACATCCCCACACACGGAAACCACACCCCCACACATTGAAACCCCTTCACCACACACTGAAACCCCTTCCAAAAACACTGAAACACATCCCCACACACTGAAACACATCCCCACACACTGAAACACCTTCCCCACACACTGAAACCCCTTCCGCATACTTTGAAACACATCCCCACACACTGAAACCCATCTCCACACACTGAAACCAATCCCCACACACTGAAACCCCTTCCCCACATACTGAAATACTTTCCCCACACACTGAAACCCCTTCCCCACCCACGGAAACCCCTTCACCATAACTGAAATACCTTCCTCACACACTGAAACTCCTTCCCCACACACTGAAACCCCTTCCACTCACAGTTAAACTCTTCCCCAAACCCTGAATCCCATTCCGCACACACTGAAACCCCTTCCCCACACACTGAATACCCTTCCGCACACACTGAATCCCCGTCCCCACACACTGAAACCGCTTCCGCACACAATGAAACACCTTCCCCACACACTGAAACACCTTCCCCACACACTGAAGCACCTTCCGCACACACTGAAACACCTTCCCAACACACTGAAACCCCTTCCCCACACTCTGAAACCCCTTCCCCACACATTGAAACCCCTTCCCCACACACTGAAACACCTTCCTCACACTCTGAAACTCCTTCCCCACACACTGAAACCCCTTCCACTCACAGTTAAACTCTTCCCCACACCCTGAATCCCATTCCGCACACACTGAAACCCCTTCCCCACACACTGAATACCCTTCCCCACACACTGAATACCCTTCCCCACACACTGAATACCCTTCCGCACACACTGAATCCCCGTCCCCACACACTGAAACCGCTTCTGCACACAATGAAACACCTTCCCCACACACTAAAACACCTTCCCCACACACTGAAGCACCTTCCGCACACACTGAAACACCTTCCCAACACACTGAAACCCCTTCCCCACACTCTGAAACCCCTTCCCCACACATTGAAAACCCTTTCCCACACACTGAAACCCCTTCCGCACACACTGAAATACCTTCCGCACACACTTAAACAACATCCCCACACACTGAAACCCATCCTCACACACTGACACACATCCCCAAACACTGAAACACCTTCCCCACACACTGAAACCCGATCCGCACAAAATGAAACCCATCCCCACACACTGAAACCCCTTCCCCAGACACTGAAACACATTCCGCACACACTGAAACCCCATCCGCACACACTGAAACTCCTTCCGCACACAGTGCAAACCATCCCCACACACTGAAAACAATCCCCACACACTCAAACCCATCCCCACACACTGAAACACCTTCCCCACACACTGAAACCCTTCCCCACACACTGAAACCCTTCCCCACACACTGAAACTCATCCCCACACATTGAAACACATCCCCACACACTGAAACATCTTCCCCACACACTGAAACCCCTTCCCCACGCACTGAAACACCTTCCCCAAACACTGAGGTGCCTTCCCCACACACTGAAACCCTTCCCCACACTCTGAAACACCTTCCCCACACTCTGAAACACCTTCCCCAAACACTGAAACACCTTCAACACTCACTGAAACCCCTTCCCCACACACTGAAACACTTCCCCACACACGGAAACTCATCCCCAAACGTTGAAACACATCCCCACACACTGAAACATCTTCCCCACACACTGAAACCCCTTCCCCACGCACTGAAACACCTTCCCCACACACTGAAGTCCCTTCCCCACACACTGAAACCTTTCCCCACACTCTGAAACACCTTCCCCACTCACTGAAACACCTTCCACACGCACTGAAACCCCTTCCGCACACACTGAAACCCATCCCCAAGCACTGACACCCCACCATCACGCACTGAAACACCTTCCCCACAGACTTAAACAACTTCCCCACACACTGCAACACATCCCCACACACTGAAACCCATCCCCACACACTGAAACCCATCCCCACACACTGAAACACCTTCCCCACACTGAAATCCTTCCCCACACACTGAAACAACTTCCCCACACACTGAAACACCTTCCCCACATACTGAAACAACTTCCCCACACAGTGAAACCCCTTCCCCACACACTGAAACCGCGTCCCCAAACACTGAAACCCCTCCCCACGAACTGAAAACCCTTCCCCAGACACTGAAACCCCTTCCCCACGAACTGAAAACCCCTCCCCACGCACTGAAACCCCTTCCCCACACACTGAAACCCTTCCCCACACTCTGAAACCCCTTCCCCACACTCTGAAACCCCTTCCCCACACACTGAAACCCTTCCCCACACGCTGAAACACCTTCCCCACACACAGAAACCCCTCCCCCACACACTGAAACCCCTTCCCCACACACTGAAACCCGTTCCGCACACACTGAAACCCTTCCCCACACAATGAAACCCCACCCCCAGGCACTGAAACCCCTTCCCCACACAATGAAACACCTTCCCCACACACTGAAACACCATCCCCACACACTGAAACACCTTGCCCACACACTGAAACCCCTTCCCCACTCAGTGAAAGCCCTTCCCCACACACTGAAACACCTTCCCCACACACTGAAACCCCTTCCCCACACACTGAAACCCCTTCTGCACACACTGAAACCCAAGCCCACACACTGATACCCCACCCCCACACACTGAAACCCCTTCCCCACACACTGAAACCCCTTCCCCACACACTGAAACACATCCCCACACACTGAAACACCTTCCGCACACACTGAAACCCCTTCCGCAAACATTGAAACCCATCCCCGCACACTGAAACCCATCCCCACACACTGAAACCCATCCCCACAGACTGAAACACCTTCACCACACACTGAAACCCTTCCCCACACACAGAAACACATCCCCACACACTGAAACACATCCCCACACAGTGCAACACCTTCCCCACACACTGAAACCCCTTCCCCACACACTGAAACACCTTCCGCACACACTGAAACCCATCCCCACACACGGAAACCACTCCCCCACACATTGAAACCCCTTCCCCACACACTGAAACCCCTTCCCCACACACTGAAACACATCCCCACACACTGAAACACATCCCCACACACTGAAACACCTTCCCCACACACTGAAACCCCTTCCGCATACATTGAAACACATCCCCACACACTGAAACCCATCTCCACACACTGAAACCAATCCCCACACACTGAAACCCCTTCCCCACACACTGAAATACTTTCCCCACACACTGAAACCCCTTCCCCACCCACGGAAACCCCTTCACCATAACTGAAACACCTTCCTCACACACTGAAACTCCTTCCCCACACACTGAAACCCCTTCCACTCACAGTTAAACTCTTCCCCACACCCTGAATCCCATTCCGCACACACTGAAACCCCTTCCCCACACACTGAATACCCTTCCGCACACACTGAATCCCCGTCCCCACACACTGAAACCGCTTCCGCACACAATGAAACACCTTCCCCACACACTGAAACCGCTTCCCCACACACTGAAGCACCTTCCGCACACACTGAAACACCTTCCCAACACACTGAAACCCCTTCCCCACACTCTGAAACCCCTTCCCCACACATTGAAACCCCTTCCCCACACACTGAAACACCTTCCTCACACACTGAAACTCCTTCCCCACACACTGAAACCCCTTCCACTCACAGTTAAACTCTTCCCCACACCCTGAATCCCATTCCACACACACTGAAACCCCTTCCCCACACACTGAATACCCTTCCGCACACACTGAATCCCCGTCCCCACACACTGAAACCGCTTCCGCACACAATGAAACACCTTCCCCACACACTGAAACACCTTCCCCACACACTGAAGCACCTTCCGCACACACTGAAACACCTTCCCAACACACTGAAACCCCTTCCCCACACTCTGAAACCCCTTCCCCACACATTGAAACCCCTTCCCCACACACTGAAACCCCTTCCGCACACACTGAAATACCTTCCGCACACACTTAAACAACATCCCCACACACTGAAACACATCCTCACACACTGACACACATCCCCAAACACTGAAACACCTTCCCCACACACTGAAACACGATCCGCACAAAATGAAACCCATCCCCACACACTGAAACCCCTACCCCAGACACTGAAACACATTCCGCACACACTGAAACCCCTTCCGCACACACTGAAACCCCTTCCGCACACAGTGAAAACCATCCCCACACACTGAAAACAATCCCCACACACTCAAACCCATCCCCACACACTGAAACACCTTCCCCACACACTGAAACCCTTCCCCACACACTGAAACCCATCCCCACACACTGAAACCCATCCCCGCACACTGAAACACTTCCCCACACACTGAAACACCTTCCCCACAAACTGAAACCCCATCCGCACACACTGAAACCCATCCACACACTGACACCCCTTCTCCAGACACTGAAACACATTCCGCAAACACCGAAACTCCTTCTGCACACAGTGAAACCCATCCCCACAGACAGAAACCCATCCCCAAACACTGAAACACCTTCCCCCCACACTGAAACCCTTCCCCACACACTGAAACTCATCCCCACACATTGAAACATCTTCCCCACACACTGAAACATCCTCCCCACACACTGAAACCCCTTCCCCACGCACTGAAACACCTTCCCCACACACTGAAGTGCCTTCCCCACACACTGAAACCCTTCCCCACACTCTGAAACACCTTCCTCACACACTGAAACACCTTCAACACGCACTGAAACCCCTTCTCCACACACTGAAACCCTTCCCAACACACTGAAACTCATCCCCACACATTGAAACACATCCCCACACACTGAAACATCTTCCCCGCACACTGAAACCCCTTCCCCACGCACTGAAAAACCTTCCCCACACATTGAAGTCCCTTCCCCACACACTGAAACCCTTCCCCACACTCTGAAACACCTTCCCCACACACTAAAACACCTTCAACACGCACTGAAACCCCTTCCGCACACACTGAAACCCATCCCCACACACTGAAACCCCACCATCACGCACTGAAACCCCTTCCCCACAGACTGAAACAACTTCCCCACACACTGCAACACATCCCCACACACTGAAACCCATCCCCACACACTGAAACCCATTCCCACACACTGAAACACCTTCCCCACACTGAAATCCTTCCCCACACACTGAAACACATCCCCACACACTGAAACACATCTCCACACTCTGAAACAACTTCCCCACACACTGAAACACCTTCCCCACATACTGAAACAACTTCCCCACACAGTGAAACCCCTGCCCCACACACTGAAACCGCGTCCCCACACACTGAAACCCCCTCCCCACGAACTGAAACCCCTTCCCCAGACACTGAAACCCCTTCCCCACGAACTGAAAACCCCTCCCCACGCACAGAAACCCCTTCCCCACACACTGAAACCCTTCCCCACACACTGAAATCCCTTCCCCACACACTGAAACCCTTCCCCACACACTGAAACCCTTCCCCACACACTGAAACCCTTCCCCACACACTGGAACACCTTCCCCATAACTGAAACCCCTTCCTCACACACTAAAACACCTTCCCCACACACTGAAACCCCTTCCACACACAGTTAAACCCTTCCCCACACACTGAAACCCCTTCCCCACACACTGAAACCCCTTCCCCACACACTGAAACCCCTTCCGCACAAAAAGAAACACCTTCCCCACGCACTGAAACACCTTCCCCACGCACTGAATCCCCGTCCCCACACATTGAAACCGCTTCCGCACACAATGAAACTCCTTCCCCACACACTGAAGCACCTTCCCCACGCACTGAAACACCTTCCGCACACACTGAAACCCCATCCGCACACACTGAAACCCATCCCCACACACTGAAACCCCTTCCCCACACACTGAAACACCTTCTGCACACACTGAAATCCCTTTCGCACACAGTGAAACCCATCCCCACAGACTGAAACCAATCCCCACACATTGAAACCAATCCCCACACACTGAAACACCTTCCCCACACACTGAAACCCTTCCCCACACACTGAACCACATCCTCACACATTGAAACACATCCCCACACACTGAAACACATTCCGCACACACTGAAACCCCTTCCCGACACACTGAAACACCTTCACCACACAGTGAAGTCCCTTCGCCACACAGTGAAACCCTTCCCCACACTCTGAAACCCCTTCCCCACACTCTGAAACCCCTTCCCCACACACTGAAACACCTTCCACTCGCACTGGAACCCCTTCCTCACACACTGAAACACATCCCCACACACTGAAACTCCTTCCCCCACACTGAAACCCCTTCCCCACAGACTGAAACCCCTTCTGCACACACTGAAACATCATCCCCACACACTGAAACCCCTTCCCCACACACTGAAACCCCTTCCCCACAAACTGATCCCCTTCCACACACACTGAAACCCCTTCCCCACATACTGAAACCGCGTCCCTACACAGTGAAAACCTTCCCCACACACTGAAACCCCTTCCTCACACACTGAAACCCCTTCCCCACACGCTGAAACCCCTTCCCCACACTCTGAAACCCCTTCCCTACACACTGAAACACCTTCCACACACACTGAAACCCCTTCCCCACACACTGAAACCCCTTCCCCACACACTGAAACCCCTTCCCCACACACTGAAACCCCTTCCGCACACACTGAAACCCATCCCCACACACTGAAACCCCACCCCTAGGCACTGAAACCCCTTCCCCACACAATGAAACACCTTCCCCACACACTGAAACACATCCCCACACACTGAAACACCTTGCCCACACACTGAAACCCCTTCCACACACACAGAAACCCCTTCCCCACACGCTGAAACCCCTTCCCCCTCACTGAAACCCTTCCCCTCACTCTGAAACCCCATCCCCAAACACTGAAACCCCATCCACACACACTGAAACCCTTCCCCACACTCTGAAACCCCTTCCCCACACACTGAAACACCATCCCCACACACTGAAATCCCTTCCCCACACAGTGAAAGCCCTTCCCCACACAGTGAAACACCTTTCCCACACACTGAAACACCTTTCCCACACACTGAAACCCCTTCCCCACACACTGAAACCCCTTCCCCACACACGGAAACCCCTTCCCCACACACTGAAACCCCCTCCGCACACACTGAAACCCATCCCCACACACTGATACCCCACCCCCACTCACTGAAACCCCTTCCCCACACACTGAAACCCCTTCCCCACACACTGAAACACATCCCCACACACTGAAACACCTTCCCCACACACTGAAACACGTTCCGCAAACATTGAAACCCATCCCCACACACTGAAACCCATCCCCACACAGTGAAACCCATCCCCACAGACTGAAACACCTTCCCCACACACTGAAACACCTTCCGCACACACAGAAACGCATCCCCACACACTGAAACACATCCCCACACACTGCAACACCTTCCCCACACACTGAAACACCTTCCGCACACACTGAAACACCTTCCACACACACTGAAACCTATCCCCACACACTGAAACCACACCCCCACACATTGAAACCCCTTCCCCACACACTGAAACCCCTTCCCCACACACTGAAACACATCCCCACACACTGAAACACCTTCCCCACACACTGAAACCCCTTCCGCACACATTGAAACACATCCCCACACACTGAAACCCATCTCCACACACTGAAACCAATCCCCACACACTGAAACCCCTTCCCCACACACTGAAATACTTTCCCCACACACTGAAACCCCTTCCCCACCCACGGAAACCCCTTCACCATAACTGAAACACCTTCCTCACACACTGAAACACCTTCCCCACACACTGAAACCCCTTCCACTCACAGTTAAACTCTTCCCCACACCCTGAATCCCATTCCGCACACACTGAAACCCCTTCCCCACACACTGAATACCCTTTCGCACACAATGAAACACCTTCCCCACACAATGAAACACCTTCCCCACACACTGAATCCCCGTCCCCACACACTGAATCCCCGTCCCCACACACTGAAACCGCTTCCGCACACAATGAAACACCTTCCCCACACACTGAAACACCTTCCCCACACACTGAAGCACCTTCCGCGCACACTGAAACCACTTCCGCACACACTGAAACACCTTCCCAACACACTGAATCCCCTTCCCCACACTCTGAAACCCCTTCCCCACACACTGAAACCCCTTCCGCACACACTGAAATACCTTCCGCACACACTGAAACAACATCCCCACACACTGAAACCCATCCTCACACACTGACACACATCCCCACACACTGAAACACCATCCCCACACACTGAAACCCATCCCCACACACTGAAACCACACCCCCACACACTGAAACCCCTTCCCCACACACTGAAACCCCTTCCCCACACACTGAAACACATCCCCACACACTGAAACACCTTCCCCACACACTGAAACCCCTTCCGCACACATTGAAACACATCCCCACACACTGAAACCCATCTCCACACACTGAAACCAATCCCCACACACTGAAACCCCTTCCCCACACACTGAAATAATTTCCCCACACACTGAAACACCTTCCCCACCCACGGAAACCCCTTCACCATAACTGAAACACCTTCCTCACACACTGAAACACCTTCCCCACACACTGAAACCCCTTCCACTCACAGTTAAACTCTTCCCCACACCCTGAATCCCATTCCGCACACACTGAAACCCCTTCCCCACACACTGAATACCCTTCCGCACACAATGAAACACCTTCCCCACACAATGAAACACCTTCCCCACACACTGAATCCCCGTCCCCACACACTGAAACCGCTTCCGCACACAATGAAACACCTTCCCCACACACTGAAACACCTTCCCCACAAACTGAAGCACCTTCCGCGCACACTGAAACCACTTCCGCACACACTGAAACACCTTCCCAACACACTGAAACCCCTTCCCCACACTCTGAAACCCTTACCCCACACACTGAAACCCCTTCTGCACACACTGAAATACCTTCCGCACACACTGAAACAACATCCCCACACACTGAAACCCATCCTCACACACTGACACACATCCCCACACACTGAAACACCATCCCCACACACTGAAACTCCATCTGCACAAAATGAAACCCATCCCCACACACTGAAACCCCTTCCCCAGACACTGAAACACATTCCGCACACACTGAAACCCCTTCCGCACACAGTGAAAACCATCCCCACACACTGAAAACAATCCCCACACACTGAAACCCATCCCCACACACTGAAACACCTTCCCCACAAACTGAAACCCTTCCCCACACATTGAAACACTTCCCCACACACTGAAACACATCCCCACACACTGAAACACATCCCCACACATTGAAACATATCCCCACACACTGAAACCCATCCCCACACACTGAAACCCATCCCCGCACACTGAAACACATCCCCACACACTGCAACACCTTCCCCACACACTGAAACCCCATCCGCACACACTGAAACCCATCCACACACTGAAACCACTTCACCACACACTGAAACACATTCCGCAAACACCGAAACTCCTTCCGCACACAGTGAAACCCATCCCCACAGACTGAAACCCATCCCCAAACACTGAAACACCTTCCCCACACACTGAAACCCTTCCCCACACACTGAAACCCTTCCCCACACAATGAAACGCATCCCCACACATTGAAACACATCCCCACACACTGAAACATCTTCCCCACACACTGAAACCCCTTCCCCACGCACTGAAACACCTTCCCCACACACTGAAGTGCCTTCCCCACACACTGAAACTCTTCCCCACACTCTGAAACACCTTCCCCACACACTGAAACACCTTCAACACGCACTGAAACCCCTTCCCCACACACTGAAATCCTTCCCCACACACTGAAACTCATCCCCACACATTGAAACACATCCCCACATACTGAAACCCCTTCCCCACACACTCAAACCCCTTCCCCACGCACTGAAACCCTTCCCCACACACTGAAACCCTTCCCCACACTCTGAAACACCTTCCCCACACTCTGAAACACTTCCCCACACACAGAAACACCTTCAACACGCACTGAAACCCCTTCCGCACACACTGAAACCCATCCCCACACACTGACACCCCACCACTACGCACTGAAACCCCTTCCCCACAGACTGAAACAAATTCACCACACACTGCAACACATCCCCACACACTGAAACCCATCCCCAAACACTGAAACCCATCCCCACACACTGAAACACCTTCCCCACACTGAAATCCTACCCCACACACTGAAACACATCCCCACAGACTGAAACACAGCTCCACACTCTGAAACAACTTCCCCACACACTGAAACACCTTCCCCACAAACGGAAACAACTTCCCCACACAGTGAAACCCCTTCCCCACACACTGAAACCGCGTCCCCACACACTGAAACCCCCTCCCCACGAACTGAAAACCCTTCCCCAGACACTGAAACCCCTTCCCCACGAACTGAAAAGCCCTCCCCACGCACTGAAAACCCTTCCCCACACACTGAAACCCCTTCCCCACACACTGAAACCCATCCCCAAACACTGAAACCCTTCCCCACACACTGGAACACCTTCCCCATAACTGAAACCCCATCCTCACACACTAAAACACCTTCCCCACACACTGAAACCCCTTCCACACACAGTTAAACCCATTCCCCACACACTGAAACCCATCCCCCACACACTGAAACCCATTCCCCACACACTGAAACCCCTTCCCCACACACTGAAACCCCTTCCGCACACAAAGAAACCCCTTCCCCACACACTGAAACACCATCCCCACACACTGAAATCCCTTCCCCACACAGTGAAAGCCCTTCCCCACACAGTGAAACACCTTTCCCACACACTGAAACACCTTTCCCACACACTGAAACCCCTTCCCCACACACTGAAACCCCTTCCCCACACACTGAAACCCCTTCCCCACACACGGAAACCCCTTCCCCACACACTGAAACCCCTTCCGCACACACTGAAACCCATCCCCACACACTGATACCCCACCCCCACACACTGATACCCCACCCCCACACAATGATACCCCACCCCCACACACTGAAACCCCTTCCCCACACACTGAAACCCCTTCCCCACACACTGAAACACATCCCCACACACTGAAACACCTTCCCCACACACTGAAACCCGTTCCGCAAACATTGAAACCCATCCCCACACACTGAAACCCATCCCCACACAGTGAAACCCATCCCCACAGACTGAAACACCTTCCCCACACACTGAAACACCTTCCGCACACACAGAAACACATCCCCACACACTGAAACGCATCCCCACACACTGCAACACCTTCCCCACACACTGAAACCCCTTCCCCACACACTGAAACACCTTCCGCACACACTGAAACCTATCCCCACACACTGAAACCACACCCCCACACATTGAAACCCCTTCCCCACACACTGAAACCCCTTCCCCACACACTGAAACCCCTTCCCCATACACTTAAACACATCCCCACACACTGAAACACCTTCCCCACACACTGAAACCCCTTCCCCACACACTGAAACCCCTTCCGCACACATTGAAACACATCCCCACACACTGAAACCCATCTCCACACACTGAAACCAATCCCCACACACTGAAACCCCTTCCCCACACACTGAAATACTTTCCCCACACACTGAAACCCCTTCCCCACCCACGGAAACCCCTTCACCATAACTGAAACACCTTCCTCACACACTGAAACACCTTCCCCACACACTGAAACCCCTTCCACTCACAGTTAAACTCTTCCCCACACCCTGAATCCCATTCCGCACACACTGAAACCCCTTCCCCACACACTGAATACCCTTTCGCACACAATGAAACACCTTCCCCACACAATGAAACACCTTCCCCACACACTGAATCCCCGTCCCCACACACTGAAACCGCTTCCGCACACAATGAAACACCTTCCCCACACACTGAAACACCTTCCCCACACACTGAAACACCTTCCGCGCACACTGAAGCACCTTCCGCGCACACTGAAACCACTTCCGCACACACTGAAACACCTTCCCAACACACTGAAACCCCTTCCCCACACTCTGAAACCCCTTCCCCACACTCTGAAACCCCTTCCCCACACACTGAAACCCCTTCCGCACACACTGAAATACCTTCCGCACACACTGAAACAACATCCCCACACACTGAAACCCATCCTCACACACTGACACACATCCCCACACACTGAAACACCATCCCCACACACTGAAACCCATCCCCACACACTGAAACCACACCCCCACACATTGAAACCCCTTCCCCACACATTGAAACCCCTTCCCCACACACTGAAACCCCTTCCCCACACACTGAAACACATCCCCACACACTGAAACACCTTCCCCACACACTGAAACCCCTTCCGCACACATTGAAACACATCCCCACACACTGAAACCCATCTCCACACACTGAAACCAATCCCCACACACTGAAACCCCTTCCCCACACACTGAAATACTTTCCCCACACACTGAAACCCCTTCCCCACCCACGGAAACCCCTTCACCATAACTGAAACACCTTCCTCACACACTGAAACACCTTCCCCACACACTGAAACCCCTTCCACTCACAGTTAAACTCTTCCCCACACCTTGAATCCCATTCCGCACACACTGAAACCCCTTCCCCACACACTGAATACCCTTCCGCACACAATGAAACACCTTCCCCACACAATGAAACACCTTCC
Source organism: Heterodontus francisci (assembly GCF_036365525.1). Lineage (NCBI taxonomy): Eukaryota > Metazoa > Chordata > Chondrichthyes > Heterodontiformes > Heterodontidae > Heterodontus > Heterodontus francisci. The sequence continues at coordinate 130,916,741 of NC_090379.1, forward strand.
CCACACACTGAATCCCCGTCCCCACACACTGAAACCGCTTCCGCACACAATGAAACATCTTCCCCACACACTGAAACACCATCCCCACACACTGAAGCACCTTCCGCGCACACTGAAACCACTTCCGCACACACTGAAACACCTTCCCAACACACTGAAACCCCTTCCCCACACTCTGAAACCCCTTCCCCACACACTGAAACCCCTTCCGCACACACTGAAATACCTTCCGCACACACTGAAACAACATCCCCACACACTGAAACCCATCCTCACACACTGACAAACATCCCCACACACTGAAACACCATCCCCACACACTGAAACTCCATCTGCACAAAATGAAACTCATCCCCACACACTGAAACCCCTTCCCCAGACACTGAAACACATTCCGCACACACTGAAACCCCTTCCGCACACAGTGAAAACCATCCCCACACACTGAAAACAATCCCCACACACTCAAACCCATCCCCACACACTGAAACACCTTCCCCACACACTGAAACCCTTCCCCACACATTGAAACCCTTCCCCACACATTGAAACCCTTCCCCACACACTGAAACACATCCCCACACATTGAAACATATCCCCACACACTGAAACCCATCCCCACACACTGCAACACCTTACCCACACACTGAAACCCCATCCGCACACACTGAAACCCATCCACACACTGAAACCCCTTCACCACACACTGAAACACATTCCGCAAACACCGAAACTCCTTCCGCACACAGTGAAACCCATCCCCACAGACTGAAACCCATCCCCAAACACTGAAACACCTTCCCCACACACTGAAACCCTTCCCCACACACTGAAACCCTTCCCCACACACTGAAACCCTTCCCCACACAATGAAACGCATCCCCACACATTGAAACACATCCCCACACACTGAGACATCTTCCCCACACACTGAAACCCCTTCCCCACGCACTGAAACACCTTCCCCACACACTGAAGTGCCTTCCCCACACACTGAAACCCTTCCCCACACTCTGAAACACCTTCCCCACACACTGAAACACCTTCAACACGCACTGAAACCCCTTCCCCACACACTGAAACCCTTCCCCACACACTGAAACCCTTCCCCACACACTGAAACCCTTCCCCACACACTGAAACTCATCCCCACACATTGAAACACATCCCCACATACTGAAACATCTTCCCCACACACTCAAACCCCTTCCCCACGCACTGAAACCCTTCCCCACACACTGAAACCCTTCCCCACACTCTTAAACACCTTCCCCACACACTGAAACACCTTCAACACGCACTGAAACCCCTTCCGCACACACTGAAACCCATCCCCACACACTGACACCCCACCACTACGCACTGAAACCCCTTCCCCACAGACTGAAACAACTTCCCCACACACTGCAACACATCCCCACACACTGAAACCCATCCCCAAACACTGAAACCCATCCCCACACACTGAAACACCTTCCCCACACTGAAATCCTACCCCACACACTGAAACACATCCCCACAGACTGAAACACATCTCCACACTCTGAAACAACTTCCCCACACACTGAAACACCTTCCCCACATACGGAAACAACTTCCCCACACAGTGAAACCCCTTCCCCACACACTGAAACCGCGTCCCCACACACTGAAACCCCCTCCCCACGAACTGAAAACCCTTCCCCAGACACTGAAACCCCTTCCCCACGAACTGAAAAGCCCTCCCCACGCACTGAAAACCCTTCCCCACACACTGAAACCCCTTCCCCACACACTGAAACCCTTCCCCACACACTGAAACCCTTCCCCACACACTGAAATCCCTTCCCCACACACTGAAACCCTTCCCCACACACTGAAACCCTTCCCCACACACTGGAACACCTTCCCCATAACTGAAACCCCTTCCTCACACACTAAAACACCTTCCCCACACACTGAAACCCCTTCCACACACAGTTAAACCCATTCCCCACACACTGAAACCCATTCCCCACACACTGAAACCCCTTCCACACACAGTTAAACCCATTCCCCACACACTGAAACCCATTCCCCACACACTGAAACCCCTTCCCCACACACTGAAACCCCTTCCGCACACAAAGAAACCGCTTCCCCACACACTGAAGCACCTTCCCCACGCACTGAAACACCTTCCGCACACACTGAAACCCCATCCGCACACACTGAAACCCATCCCCACACACTGAAACCCCTTCCCCACACTCTGAAACACCTTCTGCACACACTGAAATCCCTTCCGCACACAGTGAAACCCATCCCCACAGACTGAAACCAATCCCCACACATTGAAACCCATCCCCACACACTGAAACACCTTCCCCACACACTGAAACCCTACCCCACACACTGAACCACATCCCCACACATTGAAACACATCCCCACACACTGAAACACCTTCCCCACACACTGAAACCCCTTCCCGACACACTGAAACACCTTCCCCACACAGTGAAGTCCCTTCCCCACACACTGAAACCCTTCCCCACACTCTGAAACCCCTTCCCCACGCACTGAAACACCTTCCACACGCACTGGAACCCCTTCCCCACACACTGAAACCCCTTCCCCACAAACTGAAACCCCTTCCGCACACACTGAAACCCCTTCCGCACACACTGAAACCCATCCCCACACACTGAAACCCCTTACCCACACACTGAAACCCCTTCCCCACACACTGAAACCCATCCCCACACACTGAAACCCATCTCCACACACTGAAACCCATCCCCATACACTGAAACACCTTCCCCACACTGAAACCCTTCCCCACACTCTGAAACACATCCCCACACTCTGAAACACATCCCCACACACTGAAACACATCCCCACACTCTGAAACAACTTCCCTACACACTGAAACCCCTTCCCCACACACTGAAACCCCTTCCGCACACAGTGAAACCCATCCCCACAGACAGAAACCAATCCCCACACACTGAAACACCTTCCCCACACACTGAAACCCCTTCCGCACACATTGAAACCCATCCCCACACACTGAAACCCATCCCCACACACTTAAACCCATCCCCACACTCTGAAACGCCTTCCCCACACTGAAACCCTTCCCCACACACTGAAACACATCCCCACACACTGAAACACATCCCCACACTCTGAAACAACTTCCCCATACACTGAAACCCCTTCCCCACACTCTGAAACAACTTCCCCACACACTGCAACACCTTCCCCACATATTGAAATACCTTCCTCACACACTGAAACACCTTGCACACACACAGACACCCTTTCCCCAAACAATGAAACCCCTTCCCCACACACTGAAGCAACTTCCCCACCCAGTGAAACCTCTTCCCCACACACTGAAACACCGTCCCCACACACTGAAACCCCGTCCCCACACACTGAAACCCTTCCCCACACACTGAAACACTTCCCCACACTCTGAAACCCCTTCCCCACACTCTGAAACCCCTTCCCCACACACTGAAACACCTTCCACACGCACTGGAACCCCTTCCTCACACACTGAAACACATCCCCACACACTGAAACTCCTTCCCCCACACTGAAACCCCTTCCCCACAGACTGAAACCCCTTCTGCACACACTGAAACATCATCCCCACACACTGAAACCCCTTCCCCACACACTGAAACCCCTTCCCCACAAACTGATCCCCTTCCACACACACTGAAACCCCTTCCCCACATACTGAAACCGCGTCCCTACACAGTGAAAACCTTCCCCACACACTGAAACCCCTTCCTCACACACTGAAACCCCTTCCCCACACGCTGAAACCCCTTCCCCACACTCTGAAACACCTTCCCTACACACTGAAACACCTTCCCCACACACTGAAACCCCTTCCCCACACACTGAAACCCCTTCCCCACACACTGAAACCCCTTCCGCACACACTGAAACCCATCCCCACACACTGAAACCCCACCCCAAGGCACTGAAACCCCTTCCCCACACAATGAAACACCTTCCCCACACACTGAAACACATCCCCACACACTGAAACACCTTGCCCACACACTGAAACCCCTTCCGCACACACTGAAACCCCTTCCCCACACGCTGAAACCCCTTCCCCCTCACTGAAACCCTTCCCCTCACTCTGAAACCCCATCCCCACACACTGAAACCCCATCCCCACACACTGAAACCCTTCCCCACACTCTGAAACCCCTTCCCCACACACTGAAACACCATCCCCACACACTGAAATCCCTTCCCCACACAGTGAAAGCCCTTCCCCACACAGTGAAACACCTTTCCCACACACTGAAACACCTTTCCCACACACTGAAACCCCTTCCCCACACACTGAAACCCCTTCCCCACACACTGAAACCCCTTCCCCACACACGGAAACCCCTTCCCCACACACTGAAACCCCTTCCGCACACACTGAAACCCATCCCCACACACTGATACCCCACCCACACACACTGATACCCCACCCCCACACACTGAAACCCCTTCCCCACACACTGAAACCCCTTCCCCACACACTGAAACAAATCCCCACACACTGAAACACCTTCCCCACACACTGAAACCCGTTCCGCAAACATTGAAACCCATCCCCACACACTGAAACCCATCCCCACACAGTGAAACCCATCCCCACAGACTGAAACACCTTCCCCACACACTGAAACACCTTCCGCACACACAGAAACACATCCCCACACACTGAAACACATCCCCACACACTGCAACACCTTCCCCACACACTGAAACCCCTTCCCCACACACTGAAACACCATCCGCACACACTGAAACCCATCCCCACACACTGAAACCACACCCCCACACATTGAAACCCCTTCCCCACACACTGAAACCCCTTCCCCACACATTGAAACACATCCCCACACACTGAAACACCTTCCCCACACACTGAAACCCATTCCGCACACATTGAAACACATCCCCACACACTGAAACCCATCTCCACACACTGAAACCAATCCCCACACACTGAAACCCTTTCCCCACACACTGAAATACTTTCCCCACACACTGAAACCCCTTCCCCACCCACGGAAACCCCTTCACCATAACTGAAACACCTTCCTCACACACTGAAACACCTTCCCCACACACTGAAACCCCTTCCACTCACAGTTAAAAACTTCCCCACACCCTGAATCCCATTCCGCACACACTGAAACCCCTTCCCCACACACTGAATACCCTTCCGCACACAATGAAACACCTTCCCCACACAATGAAACACGTTCCCCACACACTGAATCCCCGTCCCCACACACTGAAACCGCTTCCGCACACAATGAAACACCTTCCCCACACACTGAAACACCTTCCCCACACACTGAAGCACCTTCCGCGCACACTGAAACCACTTCCGCACACACTGAAACACCTTCCCAACACACTGAAACCCCTTCCCCACACTCTGAAACCCCTTCCCCACACACTGAAACCCCTTCCACACACACTGAAATACCTTCCGCACACACTGAAACAACCTCCCCACACACTGAAACCCATCCTCACACACTGACACACATCCCCACACACTGAAACACCATCCCCACACACTGAAACTCCATCTGCACAAAATGAAACCCATCCCCACACACTGAAACCCCATCCCCAGACACTGAAACACATTCCGCACACACTGAAACATCTTCCCCACACACTGAAACCCCTTCCCCACGCACTGAAACCCCTTCACCACACACTGAAACACATTCCGCAAACACCGAAACTCCTTCCGCACACAGTGAAACCCATCCCCACAGACTGAAACCCATCCCCAAACACTGAAACACCTTCCCCACACACTGAAACCCTTCCCCACACACTGAAACCCTTCCCCACACACTGAAACCCTTCCCCACACAATGAAACGCATCCCCACACATTGAAACACATCCCCACACACTGAGCCATCTTCCCCACACACTGAAACCCCTTCCCCACGCACTGAAACACCTTCCCCAAACACTGAAGTGCCTTCGCCACACACTGAAACCCTTCCCCACACTCTGAAACACCTTCCCCACACACTGAAACACCTTCAACACGCACTGAATCCCCTTCCCCACACACTGAAACCCTTCCCCACACACTAAAACTCATCCCCACACATTGAAACACATCCCCACATACTGAAACATCTTCCCCACACACTCAAACCCCTTCCCCACGCACTGAAACCCTTCCCCACACACTGAAACCCTTCCCCACACTCTGAAACACCTTCCCCACATACGGAAACAACTTCCCCACACAGTGAAACCCCTTCCCCACACACTGAAACCGCGTCCCCACACACTGAAACCCCCTCCCCACGAACTGAAAACCCTTCCCCAGACACTGAAACCCCTTCCCCACGAACTGAAAAGCCCTCCCCACGCACTGAAAACCCTTCCCCACACACTGAAACCCCTTCCCCACACACTGAAACCCTTCCCCACACACTGAAATCCCTTCCCCACACACTGAAACCCTTCCCCACACACTGAAACCCTTCCCCACACACTGGAACACCTTCCCCATAACTGAAACCCCTTCCTCACACACTAAAACACCTTCCCCACACACTGAAACCCCTTCCACACACAGTTAAACCCATTCCCCACACACTGAAACCCATTCCCCACACACTGAAACCCCTTCCACACACAGTTAAACCCATTCCCCACACACTGAAACCCATTCCCCACACACTGAAACCCCTTCCCCACACACTGAAACACCTTCCGCACACACTGAAACCCCATCCGCACACACTGAAACCCATCCCCACACACTGAAACCCCTTCCCCACACACTGAAACACCTTCTGCACACACTGAAATCCCTTCCGCACACAGTGAAACCCATCCCCACAGACTGAAACCAATCCCCACACATTGAAACCCATCCCCACACACTGAAACACCTTCCCCACACACTGAAACCCTTCCCCACACACTGAACCACATCCCCACACATTGAAACACATCCCCACACACTGAAACACCTTCCCCACACACTGAAACCCCTTCCCGACACACTGAAACACCTTCCCCACACAGTGAAGTCCCTTCCCCACACACTGAAACCCTTCCCCACACTCTGAAACCCCTTCCCCACACACTGAAACACCTTCCACACGCACTGGAACCCCTTCCCCACACACTGAAACCCCTTCCCCACAAACTGAAACCCCTTCCGCACACACTGAAACCCCTTCCGCACACACTGAAACCTCTTCCCCACACACTGAAACACATCCCCACAGACTGAAACACCTTACCCACACACTGAAACCCCTTCCGCACACATTGAAACCCATCCCCACACACTGAAACCCATCTCCACACACTGAAACCCATCCCCATACACTGAAACACCTTCCCCACACTGAAACCCTTCCCCACACTCTGAAACACATCCCCACACTCTGAAACACATCCCCACACACTGAAACACATCCCCACACTCTGAAACAACTTCCCTACACACTGAAACCCCTTCCCCACACACTGAAACACCATCCGCACACACTGAAACCCCATCCGCACACACTAAAACCCATCCCCACATACTGAAACCCCTTCCCCACACACTGAAACACCTTCTGCACACACTGAAACCCCTTCCGCACACAGTGAAACCCATCCCCACAGACTGAAACCAATGCCCACACACTGAATCCCATCCCCACACACTGAAACAACTTCCCCGCATACTGAAACCCTTCCCCACACACTGAAACACATCCCCACACATTGAAACACATCCCCACACATTGAAACCCCTTCCCCACACATTGAAACCCCTTCCCCACACACTGAAACCCCTTCCCCACACACTGAAACACATCCCCACACACTGAAACACCTTCCCCACACACTGAAACACCTTCCCCACACACTGAAACACCTTCCCCACACACTGAAACCCCTTCCGCACACATTGAAACACATCCCCACACACTGAAACCCATCTCCACACACTGAAACCAATCCCCACACACTGAAACCCCTTCCCCACACACTGAAATACTTTCCCCACACACTGAAACCCCTTCCCCACCCACGGAAACCCCTTCACCATAACTGAAACACCTTCCTCACACACTGAAACACCTTCCCCACACACTGAAACCCCTTCCACTCACAGTTAAACTCTTCCCCACACCCTGAATCCCATTCCGCACACACTGAAACCCCTTCCCCACACACTGAATACCCTTCCGCACACAATGAAACACCTTCCCCACACAATGAAACACCTTCCCCACACACTGAATCCCCGTCCCCACACACTGAAACCGCTTCCGCACACAATGAAACACCTTCCCCACACACTGAAACACCATCCCCACACACTGAAGCACCTTCCGCGCACACTGAAACCACTTCCGCACACACTGAAACACCTTCCCAACACACTGAAACCCCTTCCCCACACTCTGAAACCCCTTCCCCACACACTGAAACCCCTTCCGCACACACTGAAATACCTTCCGCACACACTGAAACAACATCCCCACACACTGAAACCCATCCTCACACACTGACACACATCCCCACACACTGAAACACCATCCCCACACACTGAAACTCCATCTGCACAAAATGAAACCCATCCCCACACACTGAAACCCCTTCCCCAGACACTGAAACACATTCCGCAAACACTGAAACCCCTTCCGCACACAGTGAAAACCATCCCCACACACTGAAAACAATCCCCACACACTCAAACCCATCCCCACACACTGAAACACCTTCCCCACACACTGAAACCCTTCCCCAGACATTGAAACCCTTCCCCACACACTGAAACACATCCCCACACATTGAAACATATCCCCACACACTGAAACCCATCCCCACACACTGAAACCCATCCCCGCACACTGAAACACATCCCCACACACTGCAACACCTTCCCCACACACTGAAACCCCATCCGCACACACTGAAACCCATCCACACACTGAAACCCCTTCACCACACACTGAAACACATTCCGCAAACACTGAAACTCCTTCCGCACACAGTGAAACCCATCCCCACAGACTGAAACCCATCCCCAAACACTGAAACACCTTCCCCACACACTGAAACCCTTCCCCACACACTGAAACCCTTCCCCACACACTGAAACCCTTCCCCACACAATGAAACGCATCCCCACACATTGAAACACATCCCCACACACTGAAACATCTTCCCCACACACTGAAACCCCTTCCCCACGAACTGAAACACCTTCCCCACACACTGAAGTGCCTTCGCCACACACTGAAACCCTTCCCCACACTCTGAAACACCTTCCCCACACACTGAAACACCTTCAACACGCACTGAAACCCCTTCCCCACACACTGAAACCCTTCCCCACACACTGAAACTCATCCCCACACATTGAAACAAATCCCCACATACTGAAACATCTTCCCCACACACTCAAACCCCTTCCTCACACACTGAAAACAATCCCCACACACTCAAACCCATCCCCACACACTGAAACACCTTCCCCACACACTGAAACCCTTCCCCACACATTGAAACCCTTCCCCACACACTGAAACACATCCCCACACATTGAAACAAATCCCCACACACTGAAACCCATCCCCACACACTGAAACCCATCCCCGCACACTGAAACACATCCCCACACACTGCAACACCTTCCCCACACACTGAAACCCCATCCGCACACACTGAAACCCATCCACACACTGAAACCCCTTCACCACACACTGAAACACATTCCGCAAACACTGAAACTCCTTCCGCACACAGTGAAACCCATCCCCACAGACTGAAACCCATCCCCAAACACTGAAACACCTTCCCCACACACTGAAACCCTTCCCCACACACTGAAACCCTTCCCCACACAATGAAACGCATCCCCACACATTGAAACACATCCCCACAAACTGAAACATCTTCCCCACACACTGAAACCCCTTCCCCACGCACTGAAACACCTTCCCCACACACTGAAGTGCCTTCGCCACACACTGAAACCCTTCCCCACACTCTGAAACACCTTCCCCACACACTGAAACACCTTCAACACGCACTGAAACCCCTTCCCCACACACTGAAACCCTTCCCCACACACTGAAACTCATCCCCACACATTGAAACACATCCCCACATACTGAAACATCTTCCCCACACACTCAAACCCCTTCCCCACGCACTGAAACCCTTCCCCACACACTGAAACCCTTCCCCACACTCTGAAACACCTTCCCCACACACTGAAACACCTTCAACACGCACTGAAACCCCTTCCGCACACACTGAAACCCATCCCCACACACTGACACCCCACCACTACGCACTGAAACCCCTTCCCCACAGACTGAAACAACTTCCCCACGCACTGCAACACATCCCCACACACTGAAACCCATCCCCAAACACTGAAACCCATCCCCACACACTGAAACACCTTCCCCACACTGAAATCCTACCCCACACACTGAAACACATCCCCACAGACTGAAACACATCTCCACACTCTGAAACAACTTCCCCACACACTGAAACACCTTCCCCACATACGGAAACAACTTCCCCACACAGTGAAACCCCTTCCCCACACACTGAAACCGCGTCCCCACACACTGAAACCCCCTCCCCACGAACTGAAAACCCTTCCCCAGACACTGAAACCCCTTCCCCACGAACTGAAAAGCCCTCCCCACGCACTGAAAACCCTTCCCCACACACTGAAACCCCTTCCCCACACATTGAAACCCTTCCCCACACACTGAAATCCCTTCCCCACACACTGAAATCCCTTCCCCACACACTGAAACCCTTCCCCACACACTGAAACCCTTCCCCACACACTGGAACACCTTCCCCATAACTGAAACCCCTTCCTCACACATTAAAACACCTTCCCCACACACTGAAACCCCTTCCACACACAGTTAAACCCATTCCCCACACACTGAAACCCATTCCCCACACACTGAAACCCCTTCCACACACAGTTAAACCCATTCCCCACACACTGAAACCCATTCCCCACACACTGAAAGCCCTTCCCCACTCACTGAAACACCTTCTGCACACACTGAAATCGCTTCCGCACACAGTGAAACCCATCCCCACAGACTGAAACCAATCCCCACACATTGAAACCCATCCCCACACACTGAAACACCTTCCCCACACACTGAAACCCTTCCCCACACACTGAACCACATCCCCACACATTGAAACACATCCCCACACACTGAAACACATTCCCCACACACTGACACCCCTTCCCGACACACTGAAACACCTTCCCCACACAGTGATGTCCCTTCCCCACACACTGAAACCCTTCCCCACACTCTGAAACCCCTTCCCCACACACTGAAACACCTTCCACACGCACTGGAAGCCCTTCCCCACACACTGAAACCCCTTCCCCACACACTGAAACCCCTTCCCCACAAACTGAAACCCCTTCCGCACACACTGAAACCCCTTCCGCACACACTGAAACCCATCCCCACACACTGAAACCCCTTACCCACACACTGAAACCCCTTCCCCACACACTGAAACACATCCCCACAGACTGAAACACCTTACCCACACACTGAAACCCCTTCCGCACACATTGAAACCCATCCCCACACACTGAAACCCATCTCCACACACTGAAACCCATCCCCATACACTGAAACACCTTCCCCACACTGAAACCCTTCCCCACTCTCTGAAACACATCCCCACACTCTGAAACACATCCCCACACACTGAAACACATCCCCACACTCTGAAACAACTTCCCTACACACTGAAACCCTATCCCCACACACTGAAACACCATCCGCACACACTGAAACCCCATCCGCACACACTAAAACCCATCCCCACATACTGAAACCCCTTCCCCACACACTGAAACACGTTCTGCACACACTGAAACCCCTTCCGCACACAGTGAAACACATCCCCACAGACTGAAACCAATGCCCACACACTGAAACCCATCCCCACACACTGAAACAACTTCCCCACATACTGAAACCCTTCCCCACACACTGAAACACATCCCCACACATTGAAACACATCCCCACACACTGAAACCCTTCCCCACACTCTGAAACCCCTTCGCCACTCCCTGAAACCCGTTCCGCACACAGTGAAACCCATCCCCACAGACAGAAACCAATCCCCACACACTGAAACACCTTCCCCACACACTGAAACCCCTTCCGCACACATTGAAACCCATCCCCACACACTGAAACCCATCCCCACACACTTAAACACATCCCCACACACTGAAACACATTCCGCACACACTGAAACCCCTTCCCGACACACTGAAGCACCTTCACCACACAGTGAAGTCCCTTCCCCACACAGTGAAACCCTTCCCCACACTCTGAAACCCCTTCCCCACACTCTGAAACCCCTTCCCCACACACTGAAACACCTTCCACACGCACTGGAACCCCTTCCTCACACACTGAAACACATCCCCACACACTGAAACTCCTTCCCCCGCACTGAAACCCCTTCCCCACAGACTGAAACCCCTTCTGCACACACTGAAAAATCATCCCCACACACTGAAACCCCTTCCCCACACACTGAAACCCCTTCCCCACAAACTGATCCCCTTCCACACACACTGAAACCCCTTCCCCACATACTGAAACCGCGTCCCTACACAGTGAAAACCTTCCCCACACACTGAAACCCCTTCCTCACACACTGAAACCCCTTCCCCACACGCTGAAACCCCTTCCCCACACTCTGAAACCCCTTCCCCACACTCTGAAACCCCTTCCCTACACACTGAAACACCTTCCCCACACACTGAAACCCCTTCCCCACACACTGAAACCCCTTCCCCACACACTAAAACCCCTTCCGCACACACTGAAACCCATCCCCACACACTGAAACCCCACCCCCAGGCACTGAAACCCCTTCCCCACACAATGAAACACCTTCCCCACACACTGAAACACATCCCCACACACTGAAACACCTTGCCCACACACTGAAACGCCTTCCGCACACACTGAAACCCCTTCCCCACACGCTGAAACCCCTTCCCCCTCACTGAAACCCTTCCCCTCACTCTGAAACCCCATCCCCACACACTGAAACCCCATCCCCACACACTGAAACCCTTCCCCACACTCTGAAACCCCTTCCCCACACACTGAAACACCTTCCCCACACACTGAAATCCCTTCCCCACACAGTGAAAGCCCTTCCCCACACAGTGAAACACCTTTCCCACACACTGAAACACCTTTCCCACACACTGAAACCCCTTCCCCACACACTGAAACCCCTTCCCCACACACGGAAACCCATTCCCCACACACTGAAACCCCTTCCGCACGCACTGAAACCCATCCCCACACACTGATACCCCACCCCCACACACTGAAACCCCTTCCCCACACACTGAAACCCCTTCCCCACACACTGAAACACATCCCCACACACTGAAACACCTTCCCCACACACTGAAACCCGTTCCGCAAACATTGAAACCCATCCCCACACACTGAAACCCATCCCCATACACTGAAACACCTTCCCCACACTGAAACCCTTCCCCACTCTCTGAAACACATCCCCACACTCTGAAACACATCCCCACACACTGAAACACATCCCCACACTCTGAAACAACTTCCCTACACACTGAAACCCTATCCCCACACACTGAAACACCATCCGCACACACTGAAACCCCATCCGCACACACTAAAACCCATCCCCACATACTGAAACCCCTTCCCCACACACTGAAACACCTTCTGCACACACTGAAACCCCTTCCGCACACAGTGAAACACATCCCCACAGACTGAAACCAATGCCCACACACTGAAACCCATCCCCACACACTGAAACAACTTCCCCACATACTGAAACCCTTCCCCACACACTGAAACACATCCCCACACATTGAAACACATCCCCACACACTGAAACCCTTCCCCACACTCTGAAACCCCTTCGCCACTCCCTGAAACCCGTTCCGCACACAGTGAAACCCATCCCCACAGACAGAAACCAATCCCCACACACTGAAACACCTTCCCCACACACTGAAACCCCTTCCGCACACATTGAAACCCATCCCCACACACTGAAACCCATCCCCACACACTTAAACACATCCCCACACACTGAAACACATTCCGCACACACTGAAACCCCTTCCCGACACACTGAAGCACCTTCACCACACAGTGAAGTCCCTTCCCCACACAGTGAAACCCTTCCCCACACTCTGAAACCCCTTCCCCACACTCTGAAACCCCTTCCCCACACACTGAAACACCTTCCACACGCACTGGAACCCCTTCCTCACACACTGAAACACATCCCCACACACTGAAACTCCTTCCCCCGCACTGAAACCCCTTCCCCACAGACTGAAACCCCTTCTGCACACACTGAAAAATCATCCCCACACACTGAAACCCCTTCCCCACACACTGAAACCCCTTCCCCACAAACTGATCCCCTTCCACACACACTGAAACCCCTTCCCCACATACTGAAACCGCGTCCCTACACAGTGAAAACCTTCCCCACACACTGAAACCCCTTCCTCACACACTGAAACCCCTTCCCCACACGCTGAAACCCCTTCCCCACACTCTGAAACCCCTTCCCCACACTCTGAAACCCCTTCCCTACACACTGAAACACCTTCCCCACACACTGAAACCCCTTCCCCACACACTGAAACCCCTTCCCCACACACTAAAACCCCTTCCGCACACACTGAAACCCATCCCCACACACTGAAACCCCACCCCCAGGCACTGAAACCCCTTCCCCACACAATGAAACACCTTCCCCACACACTGAAACACATCCCCACACACTGAAACACCTTGCCCACACACTGAAACGCCTTCCGCACACACTGAAACCCCTTCCCCACACGCTGAAACCCCTTCCCCCTCACTGAAACCCTTCCCCTCACTCTGAAACCCCATCCCCACACACTGAAACCCCATCCCCACACACTGAAACCCTTCCCCACACTCTGAAACCCCTTCCCCACACACTGAAACACCTTCCCCACACACTGAAATCCCTTCCCCACACAGTGAAAGCCCTTCCCCACACAGTGAAACACCTTTCCCACACACTGAAACACCTTTCCCACACACTGAAACCCCTTCCCCACACACTGAAACCCCTTCCCCACACACGGAAACCCATTCCCCACACACTGAAACCCCTTCCGCACGCACTGAAACCCATCCCCACACACTGATACCCCACCCCCACACACTGAAACCCCTTCCCCACACACTGAAACCCCTTCCCCACACACTGAAACACATCCCCACACACTGAAACACCTTCCCCACACACTGAAACCCGTTCCGCAAACATTGAAACCCATCCCCACACACTGAAACCCATCCCCACACAGTGAAACCCATCCCCACAGACTGAAACACCTTCCCCACACACTGAAACACCTTCCGCACACACAGAAACACATCCCCACACACTGAAACACATCCCCACACACTGCAACACCTTCCCCTCACACTGAAACACCTTCCCCACACACTGAAACACCTTCCGCACACACTGAAACCCATCCCCACACACTGAAACCACACCCCCACACATTGAAACCCCTTCCCCACACACTGAAACCCCTTCCCCACACACTGAAACACATCCCCACACACTGAAACACCTTCCCCACACACTGAAACCCCTTCCGCACACATTGAAACACATCCCCACACACTGAAACCCATCTCCACACACTGAAACCAATCCCCACACACTGAAACCCCTTCCCCACACACTGAAATACTTTCCCCACACACTGAAACCCCTTCCCCACCCACGGAAACCCCTTCACCATAACTGAAACACCTTCCTCACACACTGAAACACCTTCCCCACACACTGAAACCCCTTCCACTCACAGTTAAACTCTTCCCCACACCCTGAATCCCATTCTGCACACACTGAAACCCCTTCCCCACACACTGAATACCCTTCCGCACACAATGAAACACCTTCCCCACACAATGAAACACCTTCCCCACACACTGAATCCCCGTCCCCACACACTGAAACCACTTCCGCACACAATGAAACACCTTCCCCACACACTGAAACACCTTCCCCACACACTGAAGCACCTTCCGCGCACACTGAAACCACTTCCGCACACACTGAAACACCTTCCCAACACACTGAAACCCCTTCGCCACACTCTGAAACCCCTTCCCCACACACTGAAACCCCTTCCGCACACACTGAAATACCTTCCGCACACACTGAAACAACATCCCCACACACTGAAACCCATCCTCACACACTGACACACATCCCCACACACTGAAACACCATCCCCACACACTGAAACTCCATCTGCACAAAATGAAACCCATCCCCACACACTGAAACCCCTTCCCCAGACACTGAAACACATTCCGCAAACACTGAAACCCCTTCCGCACACAGTGAAAACCATCCCCACACACTGAAAACAATCCCCACACACTCAAACCCTTCCCCACACACTGAAACCCTTCCCCACACATTGAAACCCTTCCCCACACACTGAAACACATCCCCACACATTGAAACATATCCCCACACACTGAAACCCATCCCCACACACTGAAACCCATCCCCGCACACTGAAACACATCCCCACACACTGCAACACCTTCCCCACACACTGAAACCCCATCCGCACACACTGAAACCCATCCACACACTGAAACCCCTTCACCACACACTGAAACACATTCCGCAAACACCGAAACTCCTTCCGCACACAGTGAAACCCATCCCCACAGACTGAAACCCATCCCCAAACACTGAAACACCTTCCCCACACACTGAAACCCTTCCCCACACACTGAAACCCTTCCCCACACAGTGAAACCCTTCCCCACACAATGAAACGCATCCCCACACATTGAAACACATCCCCACACACTGAAACATCTTCCCCACACACTGCAACCCCTTCCCCACGCTCTGAAACACCTTCCCCACACACTGAAGTGCCTTCCCCACACACTGAAACCCTTCCCCACACTCTGAAACACCTTCCCCACACACTGAAACACCTTCAACACGCACTGAAACCCCTTCCCCACACACTGAAACCCTTCCCCACACACTGACACTCATCCCCACACATTGAAACACATCCCCACATACTGAAACATCTTCCCCACACACTCAAACCCCTTCCCCACGCACTGAAACCCTTCCCCACACACTGAAACCCTTCCCCACACTCTGAAACACCTTCCCCACACACTGAAACACCTTCAACACGCACTGAAACCCCTTCCGCACACACTGAAACCCATCCCCACACACTGACACCCCACCACTACGCACTGAAACCCCTTCCCCACAGACTGAAACAACTTCCCCACACACTGCAACACATCCCCACACACTGAAACCCATCCCCACACACTGAAACACCTTCCCCACACTGAATTCCTACCCCACACACTGAAACACATCCCCACAGACTGAAACACATCTCCACACTCTGAAACAACTTCCCCACACACTGAAACACCTTCCCCACATACGGAAACAACTTCCCCACACAGTGAAACCCCTTCCCCACACACTGAAACCGCGTCCCCACACACTGAAACCCGCTCCCCACGAACTGAAAACCCTTCCCCAGACACTGAAACCCCTTCCCCACGAACTGAAAAGCCCTCCCCACGCACTGAAAACTCTTCCCCACACACTGAAACCCCTTCCCCACACACTGAAACCCTTCCCCACACACTGAAATCCCTTCCCCACACACTGAAACCCTTCCCCACACACTGAAACCCTTCCCCACACACTGGAACACCTTCCCCATAACTGAAACCCCTTCCTCACACACTAAAACACCTTCCCCACACACTGAAACCCCTTCCACACACAGTTAAACCCATTCCCCACACACTGAAACCCATTCCCCACACACTGAAACCCCTTCCACACACAGTTAAACCCATTCCCCACACACTGAAACCCATTCCCCACACACTGAAACCCCTTCCCCACACACTGAAACCCCTTCCGCACACAAAAAAACCGCTTCCCCACACACTGAAGCACCTTCCCCACGCACTGAAACACCATCCACACACACTGAAACCCCATTCGCACACACTGAAACCCATCCCCACACACTGAAACCCCTTCCCCACACACTGAAACACCTTCTGCACACACTGAAATCCCTTCCGCACACAGTGAAACCCATCCCCACAGACTGAAACCAATCCCCACACATTGAAACCCATCCCCACACACTGAAACACCTTCCCCACACACTGAAACCCTTCCCCACACACTGAACCACATCCCCACACATTGAAACACATCCCCACACACTGAAACACCTTCCCCACACACTGAAACCCCTTCCCGACACACTGAAACACCTTCCCCACACAGTGAAGTCCCTTCCCCACACACTGAAACCCTTCCCCACACTCTGAAACCCCTTCCCCACACACTGAAATACCTTCCACACGCACTGGAACCCCTTCCCCACACACTGAAAACCCTTCCCCACAAACTGAAACCCCTTCCGCACACACTGAAACCCCTTCCGCACACACTGAAACCCATCCCCACACACTGAAACCCCTTACCCACACACTGAAACCCCTTCCCCACACACTGAAACACATCCCCACAGACTGAAACACCTTACCCACACACTGAAACCCCTTCCACACACATTGAAACCCGTCCCCACACACTGAAACCCATCTCCACACACTGAAACCCATCCCCATACACTGAAACACCTTCCCCACACTGAAACCCTTCCCCACACTCTGAAACACATCCCCACACTCTGAAACACATCCCCACAAACTGAAACACATCCCCACACTCTGAAACAACTTCCCTACACACTGAAACCCCTTCCCCACACACTGAAACACCATCCGCACACACTGAAACCCCATCCGCACACACTAAAACACATCCCCACATACTGAAACCCCTTCCCCACACACTGAAACACCTTCTGCACACACTGAAACCCCTACCGCACACAGTGAAACCCATCCCCACACACTGAAACACATTCCACACACACTGAAACACATTCCACACATAGTGAAACCCCTCCCCACACACTGAAATCCTTCCCCACACACTGAAACCCCTTCCCCACACGCTGAAACCATTCCCCACACACTGAAACCATTCCCCACACACTGAAACCCTTCCACACACACTGAAACCATTCCCCACACAGTGAAACCCCACCCCACATACTGAAACGCCTTCCCCACACACTGAAACACATTCCACACACACTGAAACCATTCCCCACACAGTGAAACCCCACCCCACATACTGAAACCCTTCCCCACACACTGAAACCCTTCCCCAGACAGTGAATACCCTTCCCCACACACTGAAACACCTTCCTCGCACAGTGAAACCCTTCCCCACACACTGAAACCCGTCCCCACACACTGAAACCATTTCCCACACACTGAATCCCCTTCCCCACACACTGAAACCCCATCCCCAATCACTGAAACCCCGTCCCCAGACACTGAAACCCTTCCCCACACACTGAAACCCCTTCCCCACACACTGAAAACATTCCCCACACACTGAAACCCCTTCCCCACACAGTGAAACCCCTTCCCCACACACTGAAACCATTCCCCACACACTGAAACCATTCCCCACACACTGAAACCCCTTCCCCACACAGAGAATCCCCTTCCCCACACACTGGATAACCTTCCCCACACACTGAAATACTTTCCCCACACACTGAAACCCTTCCCCACACACTGAGTCCCCTTCCCCACACACTGAAACACCTTCCCCACACAGTGAAACCCCTCCCCACACACTGAAACCCTTCCCCACACACTGAAACCATTCCCCACACACTGAAACCCTTCCCCACACACTGAAACCCCTTCCCCACACACTGAAATCCCTTCCCCACACACTGAAACACATTCCACAGATAGTGAAACCCCTCCGCACACACTGAAATCCTTCCCCACACACTGAAACCCCTTCCCCACACGCTGAAACCATTCCCCACACACTGAAACCATTCCCCACACACTGAAACCGTTTCACACACACTGAAACCATTCCCCACACAGTGAAACCCCACCCCACATACTGAAAACCCTTCCCCACACACTGAAACACCTTCCCCGCACAGTGAAACCCTTCCCCACACACTGATACCCTTCTCCACACACTGAAACCCCTTCCCCACACACTGAAACCCTTCCCCACACACTGAAACCCTTCCCCACACACTGAAACCCCTTCCCCACACACTGAAACACATTCCACACACAGTGAAACCCCACCCCACAACTGAAACCTCTTCACCCCTCACTGAAACCCTTCCCCACACAGTGAAACCCTTCCCCACACACTTAAACCCTTCCCCACACACTGAAACCATTCCCCACACACTGAAACCCTTCCCCACACACTGAAACCCTTCCCCACACACTGAAACCCTTTCCCCACACACTGAAACACATTCCACACATAGTGAAACCCCTCCGCACAGACTGAAATCCTTCCCCACACACTGAAACCCCTTCCCCACACACTGAAACCCTTCCCCACACACTGAAACCCTTCCCCACACACTGAAACCCCTTCCCCACACACTGAAACACATTCCACACACAGTGAAACCCCACCCCACATACTGAAACCTCTTCACCCCTCACTGAAACCCTTCCCCTCACAGTGAAACTCCTTCCCCACACACTGAAACCATTCCCCATACACTGATACACCTTCCCCACACAATGAAACCCCTTCCCCACACACTGAAACCCTTCCCCACACATTGAAACACGTCCCCGCACACTGAAACCATTTCCCACACACTGAATTCCCTTCCCCACACACTGAAACCCCATCCCCACTCACTGAAACCCCTTCCCCACACACTGAAACCCTTCCCCACACACTGAAACCCTTCCCCACACACTGAAACCCCTTCCCCACACACTGAAACCATTCCCCACACACTGAAACACCTTCCCCACACAGTGAAACCCCTTCCCCACACACTGAAACCATCCCCACACACTGAAACCCCTTCCCCACACACTGAACCACTTTCCCCACACACTGAAACCCCTTCCACACACACTGAAAACCCTTCCCCACACACTGAAACCATTCCCCACACATTGAAACCCCTTCCCCACACAGTGAAACTCTTCCCCACACACTGAAACCCTTCCCCACACACTGAAACCCATTCCCCACACACTGAAACCCTTCCCCACACACTGAAACCCTTCCCCACACACTGAAACCCCTTCCCCACACACTGAAACACATTCCACACATAGTGAAACCCCTCCCCAGACACTGAAATCCTTCCCCACACACTGAAACCCCTTCCCCACACGCTGAAACCATTCCCCACACACTGAAACCATTCCCCACACACTGAAACCCTTCCACACACACTGAAACCATTCCCCACACAGTGAAACACCACCCCACATACTGAAACACCTTCCCCACACACTGAAACACCTTCCCCGCACAGTGAAACCCTTTCCCACACACTGAAACCCTTCCCCACACACTGAAACCCCTTCCCCACACACTGAAACCATTCCCCACACAGTGAAACCATTCCCCACACACTGAAAACCCTTCCCCTCTCAGTGAAACCCCTTCCCCACACACTGAAACCATTCCCCACACACTGATACACCTTCCCCACACAGTGAAACCCCTTCCCCACACACTGAAACCCTTCCCCACACACTGAAACCCGTCCCCGCACACTGAAACCATTCCCACACACTGAATCCCCTTCCCCACACACTGAAACCCCATCCACACACACTGAAACCCCTTCCCCACACACTGAATCCCTTCCCCACACACTGAATCCCTTCCCCACACACTGAAACCCCTTCCCCACACACTGAAACCATTCCCCGCACACTGAAACCCCTTCCCCACACAGTGAAACCCCTTCCCCACACACTGAAACCATTCCCCGCACACTGAAACCCCTTCCCCACACACTGAACCACATTCCCCACAAACTGAAACACCTTCCACACACACTGAAACCCCTTCCCCCACACACTGAAACCATTCCCCACACATTGAAATCCCTTCCACACACACTGAAACCCCTTCCCCACAAACTGAAACCCTTTCCCCACACACTGAAACCATTCCCCACACACTGAAACCCCTTCCCCACACACTGAAACCAGTTCCCCACACACTGAAACCCCTTCCCCACACAGAGAATCCCCTTCCCCACACACTGAATCACCTTCACCACACACTGAAATACTTTCCCCACACACTGAAACCCTTCCCCACACACTGAATCCCCTTCCCCACACACTGAAACACCTTCCCCACACACTGAAACCCTTCCCCACACACTGCAACCCGTCCCCGCACACTGAAACCATTTCCCACACACTGAATCCCCTTCCCCACACACTGAAACCACAACCCCACACACTGAAACCCATTCCCCACACACTGAAACCATTCCCCACACACTGAAACCCCTTCCCCACACACTGAAACCATTCCCCACACACTGAAACCCCTTCCCCACAGAGTGAAACCCCTTCCCCACACACTGAAACCATTCCCCACACACTGAAACCCCTTCCCCACACACTGAACCACATTCCCCACACACTGAAACCATTCCCCACACATTGAAACCCCTTCCCCACACAGTGAAACTCTTCCCCACACACTGAAACCCTTCCCCACACACTGAAACCCATTCCCCACACACTGAAACCCTTCCCCACACACTGAAACCCTTCCCCACACACTGAAATCCCTTCCCCACACACTGAAACACATTCCACACATAGTGAAACCCCTCCCCATACACTGAAATACTTCCCCACACACTGAAACCCCTTCCCCACACGCTGAAACCATTCCCCACACACTGAAACCATTCCCCACACACTGAAACCCTTCCACACACACTGAAACCATTCCCCACACAGTGAAACCCCACCCCACATACTGAAGCACCTTCCCCACACACTGGAACACCTTCCCCGCACAGTGAAACCCTTTCCCACACACTGAAACCCTTCCCCACACACTGAAACCCCTTCCCCACACACTGAAACCATTCCCCACACAGTGAAACCATTCCCCACACACTGAAAACCCTTCCCCTCTCAGTGAAACCCCTTCCCCACACACTGAAACCATTCCCCACACACTGATACACCTTCCCCACACAGTGAAACCCCTTCCCCACACACTGAAACCCTTCCCCACACACTGAAACCCGTCCCCGCACACTGAAACCATTCCCACACACTGAATCCCCTTCCCCACACACTGAAACCCCATCCACACACACTGAAACCCCTTCCCCACACACTGAATCCCTTCCCCACACACTGAAACCATTCCCCGCACACTGAAACCCCTTCCCCACACAGTGAAACCCCTTCCCCACACACGGAAACCATTCCCCGCACACTGAAACCCCTTCCCCACACACTGAACCACATTCCCCACAAACTGAAACCCCTTCCACACACACTGAAACCCCTTCCCCACACACTGAAACCATTCCCCACACATTGAAACCCCTTCCACACACACTGAAACCCCTTCCCCACACACTGAAACCCTTTCCCCACACACTGAAACCATTCCCCACACACTGAAACCCCTTCCCCACACACTGAAACCCCTTCCCCACACACTGAAACCCATTCCCCACACAGAGAATCCCCTTCCCCACACACTGAATCACCTTCCCCACACACTGCAATACTTTCCCCACACACTGAAACCCTTCCCCACACACTGAATCCCCTTCCCCACACACTGAAACACCTTCCCCACACACTGAAACCCTTCCGCACACACTGCAACCCGTCCCCGCACACTGAAACCATTTCCCACACACTGAATCCCCTTCCCCACACACTGAAACCACAACCCCACACACTGAAACCCATTCCCCACACACTGAAACCATTCCCCACACACTAGAACCCCTTCCCCACACACTGAAACCATTCCCAACACACTGAAACCCCTTCCCCACAGAGTGAAACCCCTTCCCCACACACTGAAACCATTCCCCACACACTGAAACCCCTTCCCCACACACTGAACCACATTCCCCACACACTGAAACCCCTTCCACACACACTGAAACCCCTTCCCCACACACTGAAACCATTCCCCACACACTGAAACCATTCTCCACACACTGAAACACCTTCCCCACACACTGAAACCCTTTCCCCACACACTGAAACCATTCCCCACACACTGAAACCCCTTCCCCACACTCTGAAACCCCTTCCCCACACACTGAAACCCCTTCCCCACACAGAGAATCCCCTTCCCCACACACTGAATCACCTTCCCCACACACTGAAATACTTTCCCCACACACTGAAACCCTTCCCCACACACTGAATCCCCTTCCCCACACACTGAAACACCTTCCCCACACACTGAAACCCTTCCCCACACACTGCAACCCGTCCCCGCACACTGAAACCATTTCCCACACACTGAATCCCCTTCCCCACACACTGAAACCACAACCCCACACACTGAAACCCATTCCCCACACACTGAAACCATTCCCCACACACTAAAACCCCTTCCCCACACACTGAAACCATTCCCCACACACTGAAACCCCTTCCCCACAGAGTGAAACCCCTTCCCCACACACTGAAACCATTCCCCACACACTGAAACCCCTTCCCCACACACTGAACCACATTCCCCACACACTGAAACCCCTTCCACACACACTGAAACCCCTTCCCCACACACTGAAACCATTCCCCACACACTGAAACCATTCTCCACACACTGAAACACCTTCCCCACACACTGAAACCCTTTCCCCACACACTGAAACCATTCCCCACACACTGAAACCCCTTCCCCACATTCTGAAACCCCTTCCCCACACACTGAAACCCCTTCCCCACACAGAGAATCCCCTTCCCCACACACTGAATCACCTTCCCCACACACTGAAATACTTTCCCCACACACTGAAACCCTTCCCCACACACTGAATCCCCTTCCCCACACACTGAAACACCTTCCCCACACACTGAAACCCTTCCCCACACACTGCAACCCGTCCCCGCACACTGAAACCATTTCCCACACACTGAATCCCCTTCCCCACACACTGAAACCACATCCCCACACACTGAAACCCATTCCCCACACACTGAAACCATTCCCCACACACTGAAACCCCTTCCCCACACACTGAAACCATTCCCCACACACTGAAACCCCTTCCCCACCGAGTGAAACACCTTCCCCACACACTGAAACCATTCCCCACACACTGAAACCCCTTCCCCACACACTGAACCACATTCCCCACACACTGAAACCCCTTCCACACACACTGAAACCCCTTCCCCACACACTGAAACCATTCCCCAAACATTGAAACCCCTTCCACACACACTGAAACCCCTTCCCCACACACTGAAACCCCTTCCCCAAACACTGAAACCATTCTCCACACACTGAAACACCTTCCCCACACACTGAAACCCCTTCCCCACACACTGAAACACCTTCCCCACACAGAGAATCCCCTTCCCCACACACTGAATCACCTTCCCCACATACTGAAATACATTCCCCACACACTGAAACCCTTCCCCACACACTGACTCCCCTTCCCCACACACTGAAACACCTTCCCCACACAGTGAAACCCTTCCCCACACACTGAAACCCTTCCCCACACACTGAAACCCATTCCCCACAAACTGAAAACCTTCCCCACACACTGAAACCCTTCCCCACACATTGAAACACATTCCACACATAGTGAAACCCATCCCCACACACTGAAATCCTTCCCCACACACTGAAACCCCTTCCCCACACGCTGAAACCATTCCCCACACACTGAAACCATTCCACACACACTGAAACCCTTCCACACACACTGAAACCATTCCCCACACAGTGAAACCCCACCCCACATACTGAAACCCCTTCCCCACACACTGCAACACCTTCCCCGCACAGTGAAACCCTTCCCCACACACTGAAACCCTTCCCCACACACTGAATCCCCTTCCCCACACACTGAAACCCTTCCCCACACACTGAAACCCTTCCCCACACACTGAAACCCTTCCCCACACACTGAAACCCCATCCCCACACACTGAAACACATTCCACACACAGTGAAACCCCATCCCACATACTGAAACCCCTTCACCCCACACTGAAACACCTTCCACACACAGTGAAACCCCTTCCCCACACACAGAAACCATTCCCCACACAGTGAAATCATTCCCCACACACTGAAAACCCTTCCCCTCACCCTGAAACCCCTTCCCCACACACTGAAACCATTCCCCACACACTGATACACCTTCCCCACACAGTGAAACCCCTTCCCCACACACTGAAACCCTTCCCCACACACTGAAACCCGTCCCCGCACACTGAAACCATTTCCCACACACTGAATCCCCTTCCCCACACACTGAAACCCCATCCCCACACACTGAAACCCCTGCCCCACACACTGAATCCCTTCCCCACACACTGAAACCCCTTCCCCACACACTGAAACCATTTCCCGCACACTGAAACCCCTTCCCCACACAGTGAAACCCCTTCCCCACACACTGAAACCATTCCCCACACACTGAAACCCCTTCCCCACACACTGAACCACATTCCCCACAAACTGAAACCCCTTCCACACACACTGAAACCCCTTCCCCACACACTGAAACCATTCCCCACACATTGAAACCCCTTCCACACAATCTGAAACCCCTTCCCCACACACTGAAACCCTTTCCCCACACACTGAAACCATTCCCCACACACTGAAACCCCTTCCCCACACACTGAAACCCCTTCCCCACACAGAGAATCCCCATCCCCACACACTGAATCACCTTCCCCACACACTGAAATACTTTCCCCACACACTGAAACCCTTCCCCACACACTGAAACACCTTCCCCACACACTGAAACCCTTCCCCACACACTGAAACCCTTCCCCACACACTGAAACCATTCCCCACACACTGAAACCCTTCCCCACACACTGAAACCCTTCCCCACACACTGAAACCCCTTCCCCACACACTGAAACACATTCCACACATAGTGAAACCCCTCCCCACACACTGAAATCCTTCGCCACACACTGAAACCCCTTCCCCACACGCTGAAACCATTCCCCACACACTGAAACCATTCCCCGCACACTGAAACCCTTCCACACACACTGAAACCATTCCCCACACAGTGAAACCCCACCCCACATACTGAAACGCCTTCCCCACACACTGAAACACATTCCACACACACTGAAACCATTCCCCACACAGTGAAATCCCACCCAACATACTGAAACCCTTCCCCACACACTGAAAACCTTCCCCAGACAGTGAATACCCTTCCCCACACACTGAAACCCGTCCCCACACACTGAAACCATTTCCCACACACTGAATCCCCTTCCCCACACACTGAAACCCCATCCCCAATCACTGAAACCCCGTCCCCAGACACTGAAACCCTTCCCCACACACTGAAACCCCTTCCCCACACACTGAAAACATTCCCCACACACTGAAACCCCTTCCCCACACAGTGAAACCCCTTCCCCACACACTGAAACCATTCCCCACACACTGAAACCCCTTCCCCACACAGAGAACCCCCTTCCCCACACACTGAATAACCTTCCCCACACACTGAAATACTTTCCCCACACACTGAAACCCTTCCCCACACACTGAGTCCCCTTCCCCACACACTGAAACAACTTCCCCACACAGTGAAACCCTTCCCCACACACTGAAACCCTTCCCCACACACTGAAACCATTCCCCACACACTGAAACCATTCCCCACACACTGAAACCCTTCCCCACACACTGAAGCCCCTTCCCCACACACTGAAACACATTCCACACATAGTGAAACCCCTCCGCACACACTGAAATCCTTCCCCACACACTGAAACCCCTTCCCCACACGCTGAAACCATTCCCCACACACTGAAACCATTCCCCACACACTGAAAACCCTTCCCCTCACCCTGAAACCCCTTCCCCACACACTGAAACCATTCCCCACACACTGATACACCTTCCCCACACAGTGAAACCCCTTCCCCACACACTGAAACCCTTCCCCACACACTGAAACCCGTCCCCGCACACTGAAACCATTTCCCACACACTGAATCCCCTTCCCCACACACTGAAACCCCATCCCCACACACTGAAACCCCTGCCCCACACACTGAATCCCTTCCCCACACACTGAAACCCCTTCCCCGCACACTGAAACCATTCCCCGCACACTGAAACCCCTTCCCCACACAGTGAAACCCCTTCCCCACACACTGAAACCATTCCCCACACACTGAAACCCCTTCCCCACACACTGAACCACATTCCCCACAAACTGAAACCCCTTCCACACACACTGAAACCCCTTCCCCACACACTGAAACCATTCCCCACACATTGAAACCCCTTCCACACAATCTGAAACCCCTTCCCCACACACTGAAACCCTTTCCCCACACACTGAAACCATTCCCCACACACTGAAACCCCTTCCCCACACACTGAAACCCCTTCCCCACACAGAGAATCCCCATCCCCACACACTGAATCACCTTCCCCACACACTGAAATACTTTCCCCACACACTGAAACCCTTCCCCACACACTGAATCCCCTTCCCCACACACTGAAACAACTTCCCCACACACTGAAACCCTTCCCCACACACTGAAACCCTTCCCCACACACTGAAACCATTCCCCACACACTGAAACCCTTCCCCACACACTGAAACCCTTCCCCACACACTGAAACCCCTTCCCCACACACTGAAACACATTCCACACATAGTGAAACCCCTCCCCACACACTGAAATCCTTCGCCACACACTGAAACCCCTTCCCCACACGCTGAAACCATTCCCCACACACTGAAACCATTCCCCGCTCACGGAAACCCTTCCACACACACTGAAACCATTCCCCACACAGTGAAACCCCACCCCACATACTGAAACGCCTTCCCCACACACTGAAACACATTCCACACACACTGAAACCATTCCCCACACAGTGAAAACCTTCCCCAGACAGTGAATACCCTTCCCCACACACTGAAACACCTTCCCCGCACAGTGAAACCCTTCCCCACACACTGAAACCCGTCCCCACACACTGAAACCATTTCCCACACACTGAATTCCCTTCCCCACACACTGAAACCCCATCCTCAATCACTGAAAACCCGTCCCCAGACACTGAAACCCTTCCCACACACTGAAACCCCTTCCCCACACACTGAAAACATTCCCCACACACTGAAACCCCTTCCCCACACAGTGAAACCCCTTCCCCACACACTGAAACCATTCCCCACACACTGAAACCCCTTCCCCACACAGAGAACCCCCTTCCCCACACACTGAATAACCTTCCCCACACACTGAAATACTTTCCCCACACACTGAAACCCTTCCCCACACACTGAGTCCCCTTCCCCACACACTGAAACACCTTCCCCACACAGTGAAACCCTTCCCCACACACTGAAACCCTTCCCCACACACTGAAACCATTCCCCACACACTGAAACCCTTCCCCACACACTGAAACCCTTCCCCACACACTGAAGCCCCTTCCCCACACACTGAAACACATTCCACACATAGTGAAACCCCTCCGCACACACTGAAATCCTTCCCCACACACTGAAACCCCTTCCCCAAACGCTGAAACCATTCCCCACACACTGAAACCATTCCCCACAAACTGAAACCGTTCCACACACACTGAAACCATTCCCCACACAGTGAAACCCCACCCCACATACTGAAAACCCTTCCCCACACACTGAAACACCTTCCCCGCACAGTGAAACCCTTCCGCACACACTGAAACCCTTCTCCACACACTGAAACCCCTTCCCCACACACTGAAACCCTTCCCCACACACTGAAACCCTTCCCCACACACTGAAACCCCTTCCCCACACACTGAAACACATTCCACACACAGTGAAACCCCACCCCACATACTGAAACCTCTTCACCCCTCACTGAAACCCTTCCCCACACAGTGAAACCCTTCCCCACACACTGAAACCCTTCCCCACACACTGAAACCCTTCCCCACACACTGAAACCCTTCCCCACACACTGAAACCCCTTCCCCACACACTGAAACACATTCCACACATAGTGAAACCCCTCCGCACACACTGAAATCCTTCCCCACACACTGAAACCCCTTCCCCACACGCTGAAACCATTCCCCATACACTGAAACCATTCCCCACACACTGAAACCGTTCCACACACACTGAAACCATTCCACACACAGTGAAACCCCACCCCACATACTGAAAACCCTTCCCCACACACTGAAACACCTTCCCCGCACAGTGAAACCCTTCCCCACACACTGAAACCCTTCTCCACACACTGAAACCCCTTCCCCACAAACTGAAACACTTCCCCACACACTGAAACCCTTCCCCACACACTGAAACCCCTTCCCCACACACTGAAACACATTCCACACACAGTGAAACCCCTTCCCCACATACTGAAACCTCTTCACCCCTCACTGAAACCCTTTCCCTCACAGTGAAACCCCTTCCCCACACACTGAAACCATTCCCCATACACTGATACACCTTCCCCACACAGTGAAACACCTTCCCCACACACTGAAACCCTTCCCCACACATTGAAACACGTCCCCGCACACTGAAACCATTTCCCACACACTGAATTCCCTTCCCCACACACTGAAACCCCATCCCCACTCACTGAAACCCCTTCCCCACACACTGAAACCCTTCCCCACACACTGAAACCCCTTCCCCACACACTGAAACCATTCCCCACACACTGAAACCCCTTCCCCACACAGTGAAACGCCTTCCCCACACACTGAAACCATTCCCCACACACTGAACCACTTTCCCCACACACTGAAACCCCTTCCACACACACTGAAAACCCTTCCCCACACACTGAAACCATTCCGCACACATTGAAACCCCTTCCACACATACTGAAACCCCTTCCCCACACACTGAAACACCTTCCCCACACACTGAAACCATTCCCCACACACTGAAACCCCTTCCCCACACACTGAAACCCCTTCCCCACACACTGAAACCCCTTCCCCACACAGAGAATCCCCTTCCCCACACACTGAATCACCTCCCCCACACACTGAAATACTTTCCCCACACACTCAAACCCTTCCCCACACACTGAATCCCCTTCCCCACACACTGAAACATCTTCCCCACACAGTGAAACTCTTCCCCACACACTGAAACCCTTCCCCACACACTGAAACCCATTCCCCACACACTGAAACCCTTCCCCACACACTGAAACCCTTCCCCACACACTGAAACCCCTTCCACACACACTGAAACACATTCCACACATAGTGAAACCCCTCCCCAGACACTGAAATCCTTCCCCACACACTGAAACCCCTTCCCCACACGCTGAAACCATTCCCCACAGACTGAAACCATTCCCCACACACTGAAACCCTTCCACACACACTGAAACCATTCCCCACACAGTGAAACCCCACCCCACATACTGAAACACCTTCCCCACACACTGAAACACCTTCCCCGCACAGTGAAACCCTTTCCCACACACTGAAACACTTCCCCACACACTGAAACCCCTTCCCCACACACTGAAACCCTTCCCCACACACTGAAACCCTTCCCAACACACTGAAACCCCTTCCACACACACTGAAGCACATTCCACACACAGTGAAACCCCACCCCACTTATTGAAACCCCTTCCCCACACACTGAAACCATTCCCCACACAGTGAAACCATTCCCCACACACTGAAAACCCTTCCCCTCACAGTGAAACACCTTCCCCACACACTGAAACCATTCTCCACACATTGATACACATTCCCCACACAGTGAAACCCCACCCCACATACTGAAACCTCTTCACCCCTCACTGAAACCCTTTCCCTCACAGTGAAACCCCTTCCCCACACACTGAAACCATTCCCCATACACTGATACACCTTCCCCACACAGTGAAACACCTTCCCCACACACTGAAACCCTTCCCCACACATTGAAACACGTCCCCGCACACTGAAACCATTTCCCACACACTGAATTCCCTTCCCCACACACTGAAACCCCATCCCCACTCACTGAAACCCCTTCCCCACACACTGAAACCCTTCCCCACACACTGAAACCCCTTCCCCACACACTGAAACCATTCCCCACACACTGAAACCCCTTCCCCACACAGTGAAACGCCTTCCCCACACACTGAAACCATTCCCCACACACTGAACCACTTTCCCCACACACTGAAACCCCTTCCACACACACTGAAAACCCTTCCCCACACACTGAAACCATTCCGCACACATTGAAACCCCTTCCACACATACTGAAACCCCTTCCCCACACACTGAAACACCTTCCCCACACACTGAAACCATTCCCCACACACTGAAACCCCTTCCCCACACACTGAAACCCCTTCCCCACACACTGAAACCCCTTCCCCACACAGAGAATCCCCTTCCCCACACACTGAATCACCTCCCCCACACACTGAAATACTTTCCCCACACACTCAAACCCTTCCCCACACACTGAATCCCCTTCCCCACACACTGAAACATCTTCCCCACACAGTGAAACTCTTCCCCACACACTGAAACCCTTCCCCACACACTGAAACCCATTCCCCACACACTGAAACCCTTCCCCACACACTGAAACCCTTCCCCACACACTGAAACCCCTTCCACACACACTGAAACACATTCCACACATAGTGAAACCCCTCCCCAGACACTGAAATCCTTCCCCACACACTGAAACCCCTTCCCCACACGCTGAAACCATTCCCCACAGACTGAAACCATTCCCCACACACTGAAACCCTTCCACACACACTGAAACCCTTCCACACACACTGAAACCATTCCCCACACAGTGAAACCCCACCCCACATACTGAAACACCTTCCCCACACACTGAAACACCTTCCCCGCACAGTGAAACCCTTTCCCACACACTGAAACCCTTCCCCACACACTGAAACCCCTTCCCCACACACTGAAACCCTTCCCCACACACTGAAACCCTTCCCAACACACTGAAACCCCTTCCACACACACTGAAGCACATTCCACACACAGTGAAACCCCACCCCACTTATTGAAAACCCTTCACCCCACACTGAAACACCTTCCACACACAGTGAAACCCCTTCCCCACACACTGAAACCATTCCCCACACAGTGAAACCATTCCCCACACACTGAAAACCCTTCCCCTCACAGTGAAACACCTTCCCCACACACTGAAACCATTCCCCACACATTGATACACATTCCCCACACAGTGAAACCCCTTCCCCACACACTGAAACCATTCCCCACACACTGAAACCCGTCCCCGCCCACTGAAACCATTTCCCACACACTGAATCCCCTTCCCCACACACTGAAACCCCATCCGAACACACTGAAACCCCTTCCCCACACAATGAAACCCTTCCCCACACACTGAAACCCCTTCCCCACACACTGAAACCATTCCACACGCACTGAAACCCCTTCCCCACACACTGAACCACATTCCCCACACACTGAAACCCCTTCCACACACTCTGAAACCCCTTCCCCACACACTGAAACCATTCCCCACAGATTGAAACCCCTTCCACACACACTGTAACCCCTTCCCCACACAATGAAACCCCTTCCCCACACACTGAAACCATTCCCCCCTCACTGAAACCCCTTCCCCACACACTGAAACCCTTCCCCACACACTGAAACCCCTTCCCCACACAGAGAATCCCCTTCCCCACACACTGAATCACCTTCTCCACACATTGAAATACATTCCCCACACACTGAAACCCTTCCCCACACACTGAATCCCCTGCCCCACACACTGAAACACCTTCCCCACACAGTGAAACCCTTCCCCACACACTGAAACCCATTCCCCACACACTGAAACCCTTCCCCACACACTGAAACCCTTCCCCACACACTGAAACCCCTTCCCCACACACTGAAACACATTCCACACATAGTGAAACCCCTCCCCACACACTGAAATCCTTCCCCACACACTGAAACCCCTTCCCCACACGCTGAAACCATTCCCCACACACTGAAACCATTCCCCACACACTGAAACCCTTCACCACACACTGAAACCATTCCCCACACTGTGAAACCGCACCCCACATAATGAAACCCCTTCACCCCACACTGAAACACCTTCCACACACAGTGAAACCCATTCCCCACACACTGCAACCATTCCCCACACAGTGAAACCATTCCCCACACACTGAAAACCATTCCCCTCACAGTGAAACCCCTTCCCCACACACTGAAACCATTCCCCACACACTGATAACCCTTCCCCACACAGTGAAACCCCTTCCCCACACACTCAAACCCTTCCCCACACAATGAAACCCGTCCCCGCACACTGAAACCCTTCCCAACACACTGAAACCCCTTCCCCACACACTGAAACACATTCCACACACAGTGAAACCCCACCCCACTTACTGAAAACCCTTCACCCCACACTGAAACACCTTCCACACACAGTGAAACCCCTTCCCCACACACTGAAACCATTCCCCACACAGTGAAACCATTCCCCACACACTGAAAACCCTTCCCCTCACAGTGAAACACCTTCCCCACACACTGAAACCATTCCCCACACATTGATACACATTCCCCACACAGTGAAACCACTTCCCCACACACTGAAACCCTTCCCCACACACTGAAACCCGTCCCCGCCCACTGAAACCATTTCCCACACACTGAATCCCCTTCCCCACACACTGAAACCCCATCCGAACACACTGAAACCCCTTCCCCACACAATGAAACCCTTCCCCACACACTGAAACCCCTTCCCCACACACTGAAACCATTCCACACGCACTGAAACCCCTTCCCCACACACTGAACCACATTCCCCACACACTGAAACCCCTTCCACACACTCTGAAACCCCTTCCCCACACACTGAAACCATTCCCCACACATTGAAACCCCTTCCACACACACTGAAACCCCTTCCCCACACAATGAAACCCCTTCCCCACACACTGAAACCATTCCCCCCTCACTGAAACCCCTTCCCCACACACTGAAACCCTTCCCCACACACTGAAACCCCTTCCCCACACAGAGAATCCCCTTCCCCACACACTGAATCACCTTCCCCACACATTGAAATACTTTCCCCACACACTGAAACCCTTCCCCACACACTGAATCCCCTGCCCCACACAAAGAAACACCTTCCCCACACAGTGAAACCCTTCCCCACACACTGAAACCCATTCCCCACACACTGAAATCCTTCCCCACACACTGAAACCCTTCCCCACACACTGAAACCCCTTCCCCACACACTGAAACACATTCCACACATAGTGAAACCCCTCCCCACACACTGAAATCCTTCCCCACACACTGAAACCCCTTCCCCACACGCTGAAACCATTCCCCACACACTGAAACCATTCCCCACACACTGAAACCCTTCACCACACACTGAAACCATTCCCCACACAGTGAAACCGCACCCCACATAATGAAACCCCTTCACCCCACACTGAAACACCTTCCACACACAGTGAAACGCCTTCACCACACACTGCAACCATTCCCCACACAGTTAAACCATTCCCCACACACTGAAAACCATTCCCCTCACAGTGAAACCCCTTCCCCACACACTGAAACCATTCCCCACACACTGATAACCCTTCCCCACACAGTGAAACCCCTTCCCCACACACTCAAACCCTTCCCCACACAATGAAACCCGTCCCCGCACACTGAAACCATTTCCCACACACTGAATCCCCTTTCACACACACTGAAACCCCATCCCCACACACTGAAACCCCTTCCCCACACACTGAAACCCTTCCCCACAAACTGAAACCCCTTCCCCACACACTGAAACCATTCCCCACACACTGAAACCCCTTCTCCACACAGTGAAACCCCTTCCCCACACACTGAAACCATTCCAAACGCACTGAAACCCCTTCCCTACACACTGAACCACATTCCCCACACACTGAAACCCCTTCCACACAGACTGAAACCCCTTCCCCACACACTGAAACCATTCCCCACACATTTAAACCCCTTCCACACACACTGAAACCCCTTCCCCACACACTGAAACCCCTTCCCCACACACTGAAACCATTCCCCACTCACTGAAACCCCTTCCCCACACACTGAAACCCTTCCCCACACACAGAAACCCCTTCCCCACACAGAGAATCCTCTTCCCCACACACTGAATCACCTTCCCCACACACTGAAATACTTTCCCCACACACTGAAACCCTTCCCCACACACTGAATCCCCTTCCCCACAAACTGAAACACCTTCCCCACACAGTGAAACCCTTCCCCACACACTGAAACCCTTCCCCACACACTGAAACCCATTCCCCACACACTGAAACCCTTCCCCACACTCTGAAACCCTTCCCCACACACTGAAAAACCTTCCCCACACACTGAAACACATTGCACACATCGTGAAAACCCTCCCCACACACTGAAATCCTTCCCCACACACTGAAACCCCTTCCCCACACGCTGAAACCATTCCCCACACACTGAAACACCTTCCACACACAGTGAAACCCCTTCCCCACACACTGAAACACATTCCACACACAGTGAAACCCCACCCCACATACTGAAACCCCTTCACCCCACAGTGAAACCCCTTCCCCACACACTGAAACCATTCCCCACACATTGAAACCCCTTCCACACACACTGAAACCCCTTCCCCACACACTGAAACCATTCCCCACACATTGAAACCCCTTCCACACACACTGAAACCCCTTCCCCACACACTGAAACCCCTTCCCCACACACTGAAACCATTCCCCACTCACTGAAACCCCTTCCCCACACACTGAAACACTTCCCGACACACTGAAACACCTTCCCCACACAGAGAATCCCCTTCCCCACACACTGAATCACCTTCCCCACACACTGAAATACTTTCCCCACACACTGAAACCCTTCCCCACACACTGAATCCCCTTCCCCACACACTGAATCCCCTTCCCCACACACTGAAACACCTTCCCCACACAGTGAATCCCTTCCCCACACACTGAAACCCTTCCCTACACACTGAAACCCATTCCCCACAAACTGAAACCCCTTCACCCCACACTGAAACACCTTCCACACACAGTGAAACCCCTTCCCCACATACTGAAACCATTCCCCACACAGTGAAACCATTCCCCACACACTGAAAACCCTTCCCCTCACAGTGAAACCACTTCCCCACACACTGAAACCATTCCCCATACACTGATACACCTTCCCCACACAGTGAAACCCCTTCCCCACACACTGAAACCCTTCCCCACACACTGAAACCCGTCCCCGCACACTGAAACCATTTCCCACACACTGAATCCCCTTCCCCACACACTGAAACCCCATCCCCACACACTGAAACCCCTTCCCCACACACTGAAACCCTTCCCCACACACTGAAACCCCTTCCCCACACACTGAAACCATTCCGCACACACTGAAACCCCTTCCCCACACAGTGAAACCCATTCCCCACACACTGAAACCCCTTCCCCACACACTGAAACCCCTTCCCCACACACTGAAACCATTCCCCACACCCTGAAACCCCTTCCCCACTCAGTGAACCCCCTTCCCCACACACTGAAACCCCTTCCCCACACAGAGAATCCCCTTCCCCACACACTGAATAACCTTCCCCACACACTGAAACACCATCCCCACACACTGAAACCCTTCCCCACACACTGAAACCATTCCCCACACACTTAAACCCTTCCCCACACACTGAAACCCCTTCCCCACACACTGAAACAAATTCCCCACATAGTGAAACCCCTCCCCACACACTGAAATCCATCCCCACACACTGAAACCCCTTCCCCACACGTTGAAACCATTCCCCACACAATGAAACCATTCCCCACACACTGAAACCCTTCCACACACACTGAAACCATTCCCCACACACTGAAACACCTTCCCCGCACAGTGAAACCCTTCTCCACACACTGAAACCCTTCCCCACACACTGAAACCCCTTCCCCACACACTGAAACCCTTCCCCACACACTGAAACCCTTCCCCACACACTGAAACCCCTTCCCCACACACTGAAACACATTCCACACACAGTGAAACCCCACCCCACATACTGAAACCCCTTCACCCCACACTGAAACACCTTCCACACACAGTGAAACCCCTTCCCCACACACTGAAACCATTCCCCACACAGTGAAACAATTCCCCACACACTGAAAACCCTTCCCCTCACAGTGAAACCCCTTCCCCACACACTGAAACCATTCCCCATACACTGATACACATTCCCCACACAGTGATACCCCTTCCCCGCACACTGAAACCATTTCCCACACACTGAATCCACTTCCCCACACACTGAAACCCCATTCCCAATCACTGAAACCCCTTCCCCACACACTGAAACCCTTCCCCACACACTGAATCCACTTCCCCACACACTGAAACCCCATCCCCAATCACTGAAACCCCTTCCCCACACGCTGAAACCCTTCCCCACACACTGAAACCCCTTCCCCACACACTGAAACCCTTCCCCACACACTGAAACCCCTTCCCCACACACTGAAACCATTCCCCACACACTGAAACCCCTTCCCCACACAGTGAAACCCCTTCCCCACACACTGAAACCATTCCCCACACACTGAAACCATTCCCCACACACTGAAACCCCTTCCCCACACAGAGAATCCCCTTCCCCACACACTGAAACCCTTCCGCACACACTGAAACCCCTTCCCCACACACTGAAACCATTCCCCACACACTGAAACCCCTTCCCCACACACTGAAAACCCTTCCCCACACGCTGAAACCATTCCCCACACACTGAAACCATTCCCCACACACTGAAACCCTTCCACACACACTGA
The DNA here is from genome assembly GCF_036365525.1 of Heterodontus francisci. Classification (NCBI taxonomy): domain Eukaryota; kingdom Metazoa; phylum Chordata; class Chondrichthyes; order Heterodontiformes; family Heterodontidae; genus Heterodontus; species Heterodontus francisci. The sequence continues at coordinate 130,955,948 of NC_090379.1, forward strand.
AAACATTCCCCACACAGTGATACCCCACCCCACACACTGAAACCCCTTCCCCACACACTGAAACACCTTCCCCGCACGGTGAAACCCTTCCCCACACACTGAAAGCCTTCCCCGCACACAGAAACCCCTTCCCCACACACTGAAACCCTTCCCCACACACTGAAACCCTTCCCCACACACTGAAACCCCTTCCCCACACACTGAAACACATTCCACACACAGTGAAACCCCACCCCACAGACTGAAACCTCTTCACCCCACACTGAAACACATTCCACACACAGTGAAACCCCTTCCCCACACACTGAAACCATTCCCCACACAGTGAAACCATTCCCCACACACTGAAAACCCTTCCCCTCACAGTGAAACCCCTTCCCCACACACTGAAACCATTCCCCATACACTGATACACCTTCCCCACACAGTGAAACCCCTTCCCCACACACTGAAACCCTTCCCCACACACTGAAACCCGTCCCCGCACACTGAAACCATTTCCCACACACTGAGTCCCCTTCCCCACACACTGAAACCCCATCCCCACTCACTGAAACCCCTTCCCGTCACACTGAAACCCTTCCCCACATACTGAAACCCCTTCCCCACACACTGAAATCATTCCCCACACACTGAAACCCCTTCCCCACACAGTGAAACCCCTTCCCCACACACTGAAACCATTCCCCACACACTGAAACCCCTTCCCCACACACTGAACCACATTCCCCACACACTGAAACCCCTTCCACACACACTGAAACCCCATCCCCACACACTGAAACCATTCCCCACACATTGAAACCCCTTCTACACACACTGAAACCAATTCCCCACACACTGAAACCATTCCCCACACACTGAAACCCCTTCCCCACACACTGAAACCCCATACCCACACACTGAAACCCCTTCCCCACACAGAGAATCCCCTTCCCCACACACTGAATCACCTCCCCCACACACTGAAATACTTTCCCCACACACTCAAACCCTTCCCCACACACTGAATCCCCTTGCCCACACACTGAAACACATTCCCCACACAGTGAAACCCTTCCCCACACACTGGAACCCTTCCCCACACACTGAAACCCATTCCCCACACACAGAAACCCTTCCCCACACACTGAAAACCTTCCCCACACACTGAAACCCCTTCCCCACACACTGAAACACATTCCACACATAGTGAAACCCCTCCCCACACACTGAAGTCCTTCCCCACACACTGAAACCCCTTCCCCACACGCTGAACCATTCCCCACACACTGAAACCATTCCCCACACACTGAAACCCTTCCACACACACTGAAACCGTTCCCCACACAGTGAAAACCCACCCCACATACTGAAACACCTTCCCCACACACTGAAACACCTTCCCCGCACAGTCAAACCCTTCCCCACACACTGAAACCCTTCCCCACACACTGAAACCCCTTCCCCACACACTGAAACCATTCCCCACACACTGAAACCCCTTCCCCACACACTGAAACACATTCCACACACAGTGAAACCCCACCCCACATACTGAAAACCCTTCACCCCACACTGAAACACCTTCCACACACAGTGAAACCCCTTCCCCACACACTGAAACCATTCCCCACACAGTGAAACCATTCCCCACACACTGAAAACCCTTCCCCTACACAGTGAAACCCCTTCCCCACACACTGAAACCATTCCCCACACACTGATACACCTTCCCCACACAGTGAAACCCCTTCCCCACACACTGAAACCCTTCCCCACACACTGAAACCCGTCCCCGCCCACTGAAACCATTTCCCACACACTGAATCCCCTTCCCCACACACTGAAACCCCATCCGCACACACTGAAACCCCTTCCCCACACAATGAAACCCTTCCCCACACACTGGAACCTCTTCCCCACACATTGAAACCATTCCCCACACACTGAAACCCCTTCCCCACACAGTGAAACCCCTTCCCCACACACTGAAACCATTCCACACGCACTGAAACCCCTTCCCCACACACTGAACCACATTCCCCACACACTGAAACCACTTCTACACACACTGAAACCCCTTCCCCACACACTGAAACCCCTTCCCCACACACTGAAACCCCTTCCCCACACACTGAAACCATTCCCCACTCACTGAAACCCCTTCCCCACACACTGAAACCCTTCCCCACACACTGAAACCCCTTCCCCACACAGAGAATCCCCTTCCCCACACACTGTATCACCTTCCCCACACACTGAAATACTTTCCCCACACACTGAAACCCTTCCCCACACACTGAATCCCCTTCCCCACACTCTGAAACACCTTCCCCACACAGTGAAACCCTTCCCCACACACTGAAACCCTTCCCCACACACTGAAACCCATTCCCCACACACTGAAACCCTTCCCCACACACTGAAACCCTTCCCCACAAACTGAAACCCCTTCCCCACACACTGAAACACATTCCACACATAGTGAAACCCATCCCCACACACTGAAATCCTTCCGCACACTCTGAAACCCCTTCCTCACACGCTGAAACAATTCCCCACACACTGAAACCATTCCCCACACACTGAAACCCTTCCCCACACACTGAAACCATTCCCCACACAGTGAAACCCCACCCCACATACTGAAACCACTTCACCCCACACTGAAACACCTTCCACACACAGTGAAACCCCTTCCCCACAGACTGCAACCATTCCCCACACAGTGAAACCATTCCCCACACACTGAAAATCATTCCCCTCACAGTGAAACCCCTTCCCCACACACTGAAACCATTCCCCACAAACTGATAACCCTTCCCCACACAGTGAAACCCCTTCCCCACACACTGAAACCCTTCCCCACACACTGAAACCCGTCCCCGCACACTGAAACCATTTCCCACACACTGAATCCCCTTCCCCACACACTGAAACCCCATCCCCACACACTGAAACCCCTTCCCCACACACTGAAACCCTTCCCCACACACTGAAACCCCTTCCCCACACACTGAAACCATTCCCCACACACTGAAACCCCTTCCCCACACAGTGAAATCCCTTCCCCACACACTGAAACCATTCCCCACACACTAAAAGCCGTTCACCACACACTGAACCACATTCACCACACACTGAAACCCCTTCCAGACACACTGAAACCCCTACCCCACACACTGAAACCATTCCCCACACATTGAAACCCCTTCCACACACACTGAAACCCCTTCCCCACACACGGAAACCCCTTCCCCACACACTGAAACCATTCCCCACACACTGAAACCTCTTCCCCACACACTGAAACCTCTTCCCCACACACTGAAACCCCTTCCCCACACAGAGAATCCCCTTCCCCACTCACTGAATCACCTTCCCCACACACTGAAATCCTTTCTCCACACACTGAAACCCTTCCCCACACACTGAATCCCCTTCCCCACACACTGAATCACAATCCCCACACAGTGAAACCCTTCCCCACATACTGAAACCCTTCCCCACACACTGAACCCTTCCCCACACACTGAAACCCCTTCCCCACACACTGAAACACATTCCACACATAGTGAAACCCCTCCCCACACACTGAAATCCTTCCCCACACACTGAAGCCCCTTCCCCACACGCTGAAACCATTCCCCACACACTGAAACCATTCCCCACACACTAAAACCCCTCCCACAAACACTGAAACCCCTCCCCCACACAGAAAATCCCCTACTCCACACACTGAATCACCTTCCCCACACACTGAAATCCTTTCAGCACACACTGAAACCATTCCCCACACACTGAAACCCCTTCCCCAAACAGTGAAACCCCTTCCCCACACACTGAAACCCCTTCCCCACACAGTGAAACCCCTTCCCCACACTCTGAAACCCGTTCCCCACACACTGAAACCCGTCCCCACACACTGAAACCATTCCCCACGCACTGAAACCCCTTCCCCACACACTGAAACCCCTTCCCCACACAGTGAAACCCCTTCCCCACACACTGAAACAACGTCCCCACACACCGAATCCCCTTCCCCAAACACTAAAACACCTACCCCACACAGTGAATCCCCTACCCCCACACTCAAACACCTTCCCCACAGACTGAAACCCTTGCCCCACACACTGAAACCATTCCCCACACACTGAAACCCCTTCCCCACACACTGAAACCCCTTCCCCACACAGTGAAACCCCTTCCCCACACACTGAAACCCTTTCCCCACACACGGAAACCCCTTCCCCACACACAGAAACCCCGTCCCCACACACTGAAACATCTTCCCCACACACTGAAAACCCATCACCACAGAGTGAAACCCCTTCCCCACACACTGAAACCCCTTCCCCACACACTGAAACCCTTCCCCACACACTGAAACCCCGACGCTACACACTGAATCCCCTTCCCCACACAGTGAAACCCTTCCCCACACACTGAAACCCTTCCCCACACACTGAAGCCATTCCCCACACACTGAAACCCTTCCCCACACACTGAAACCCCTTCCCCACACACTGAAACACATTCCACACATAGTGAAACCCCTCCCCACACACTGACATCCTTCCCCACACACTGAAACCCCTTCCCCACACGCTGAAACCATTCCCCACACAATGAAACAATTCCCCACACACTGAAACCCTTCCCCATTCACTGAAACCCTTCCCCACACACTGAAACCCCTTCCCCACACACTGAAACCCTTCCCCACACACTGAAACCCTTCCCCACACACTGAAACCCCTTCCCCACACACTGAAACACATTCCACACACAGTGAAACCCCAACCCACATACTGAAACCCCTTCACCCCACACTGAAACACCTTCCACACACAGAGAAACCCCTTCCCCACACACTGAAACCATTCCCCACACAGTGAAACAATTCCCCACACAGTGAAAACACTTCCCCTCACAGTGAAACCCCTTCCCCACACACTGAAACCATTCCCCATACACTGATACACCTTCCCCACACAGTGATACCCCTTCCCCACACACTGAAACCCTTCCCCACACACTGAAACCCGTCCCCGCACACTGAAACCATTTCCCACACACTGAATCCCCTTCCCCACACACTGAAACCCCATCCCCAATCACTGAAACCCCTTCCCCACACACTGAAACCCTTCCCCACACACTGAAACCCCTTCCCCACACACTGAAACCATTCCCCACACACTGAAACCCCTTCCCCACACAGTGAAACCCCTTCCCCACACACTGAAACCATTCCCCACACACTGAAACCATTCCCCACACACTGAAACCCCTTCCCCACACAGAGAATCCCCTTCCCCACACACTGAATAACCTTCCCCACACACTGAAATACTTTCCCCACACACTGAAACCCTTCCCCACACACTGAATCCCCTTCCCCACACACTGAAACACCTTCCCCACACAGTGAAACCCTTCCCCACACACTGAAACCCTTCCCCACACACTGAAACCATTCCCCACACACTGAAACCCTTCCCCACACACTGAAACCCTTCCCCACACACTGAAGCCCCTTCCCCACACACTGAAACACATTCCACACATAGTGAAACCCCGCCCCACACACTGAAATCCTTCCCTACACACTGAAACCCCTTCCCCACACGCAGAAACCATTCCCCACACACTGAAACCATTCCCCACACACTGAAACCCTTCCACACACACTGAAACCATTCCCCACACAGGGAAACCCCACCCCACATACTGAAACCCCTTCCCCACACACTGAAACACCTTCCCCGCACAGTGAAACCCTTCCCCACACACTGAAAACCTTCCCCACACACTGAAACCCCTTCCCCACACACTGAAACCCTTCCCCACACACTGAAACCCTTCCCCACACACTGAAACCCCTTCCCCACACACTGAAACACATTCCACACACAGTGAAACCCCGCCCCACATACTGAAACCTCTTCACCCCACACTGAAACACCTTCCACACACAGTGAAACCCCTTCCCCACACACTGAAACCATTCCCCACACAGTGAAACCATTCCCCACACACTGAAAACCCTTCCCCTCACAGTGAAACCCCTTCCCCACATACTGAAACCATTCCCCATACACTGATACACCTTCCCCACACTGTGAAACCCCTTCCCCACACACTGAAACCCTTCCCCACACACTGAAACCCGTCCCCGCACACTGAAACCATTTCCCACACACTAAGTCCCCTTCCCCACACACTGAAACCCCATCCCCACTCACTGAAACCCCTTCCCGACACACTGAAACCCTTCCCCACACACTGAAACCCCTTCCCCACACACTGAAACCATTCCCCACACACTGAAACCCCTTCCCCACACAGTGAAACCCCTTCCCCACACACTGAAACCATTCCCCACACACTGAAACCCCTTCCCCACACACTGAACCACATTCCCCACACACTGAAACCCCTTCCACACACACTGAAACCCCTTCCCCACACACTGAAACCATTCCCCACACATTGAAACCCCTTCCACACACACTGAAACCCCTTCCCCACACACTGAAACCCCTTCCCCACACACTGAAACCATTCCCCACACACTGAAACCCCTTCCCCACACTCTGAAACCCCTTCCCCACACACTGAAACCCCTTCCCCACACAGAGAATCCCCTTCCCCACACACTGAATCACCTCCCCGACACACTGAAATACTTTCCCCACACAGTCAAACCCTTCCCCACACACTGAAACACCTTCCCCACACAGTGAAACCCTTCCCCACACACTGAAACCCTTCCCCACACACTGAAACATCTTCCCCACACACTGAAACCCTTCCCCACACACTGAAACCCTTCCCCACACACTGAAACCCCTTCCCCACACACTGAGACACATTCCACACATAGTGAAACCCCTCCCCACACGCTGAAACCATTCCCCACACACTGAAACCATTCCCCACACACTGAAACCCTTCCACACACACTGAAACCATTCCCCACACAGTGAAACCCCACCCCACATACAGAAACCCCTTCCCCACACACTGAAACACCTTCCCCGCACAGTGAAACCCATCCCCACACACTGAAACCCTTCCCCACACACTGAAACCCCTTCCCCACACTCTGAAACCCTTCCCCACACACTGAAACCCCTTCCCCACACACTGAAACACATTCCGCACACACTGAAACCCCACCCCACATACATGAAAACACTTCACCCCACACTGAAACACCTTCCACACACAGTGAAACCCCTTCCCCACACACTGAAACCATTCCCCACACAGTGAAACCATTCCCCACACACTTAAAACCCTTCCCCTCACAGTGAAACCCCTTCCCCACACACTGAAACCATTCCCCACACACTGATACACCTTCCCCACACAGTGAAACCCCTTCCCCACACACTGAAACCCTTCCCCACACACTGAAACCCTTCCCCACACACTGAAACCACTTCCCCACACACTGAAACCATTCCCCACACACTGAAACCCCTTCCCCACACAGTGAAATCCCTTCCCCACACACTGAAACCCCTTCCACACACACTGAAACCCCTTCCCCACACACTGAAACCCCTTCCCCACACACTGAAACCATTCCCCACACACTGAAACCCCTTCCCCACACACTGAAACCCCTTCCCCACACACTGAGACCCCTTCCCCACACAGAGAATCCCCTTCCCCACACAGTGAATCACCTTCCCCACACACTGAAATCCTTTCCCCACACACTGAAACCCTTCCCCACACACTGAATCCCCTTCCCCACACACTGAAACACATTCCCCACACACTGAAACCATTCCCCACACACTGAAACCCCTTCCCCACACACTGAAACCCCTTCCCCACACAGAGAATCCCCTTCTCCACACACTGAATCACCTTCCCCACACACTGAAATCCTTTCAGCACACACTGAAACCATTCCCCACACACTGATACCCCTTCCCCAAACAGTGAAATCCCTTCCCCACACACTGAAACCCCTTCCCCACACAGTGAAACCCCTTCCCCACACACTGAAACCCGTTCCCCACACACTGAAACCCGTCCCCACACACTGAAACCATTCCCCACGCACTGAAACCCCTTCCCCACACACTGAAACCCCTTCCCCACACACTGAAACCCCTTCCCCACACACTGAAACAACGTCCCCACACACCGAATCCCCTTCCACAAACACTAAAACACCTACCCCACACAGTGAATCCCCTTCCTCACACACTGAAAATCCTTCCCCACACACTGAAACCCTTGCCCCACACACTGAAACCATTCCCCACACACTGAAACCCCTTCCCCACACACTGAAACCCCTTCCCCACACAGTGAAACCCCTTCCCCACACACTGAAACCCTTTCCCCACACACGGAAACACCGTTCCCACACACTGAAACCTCTTCCCCACACACTGAAAACCCATCCCCACACAGTGAAACCCCTTCCCCACACACTGAAACCCCTTCCCCACACACTGAAACCCTTCCCCACACACTGAAACCCCGACGCTACACACTGAAAACCCTTCCCCACACACTGAAACCCCGTCCCCACACAGTGAAACACCTTCACCACACACTGAAACTCCTTCCCCACACACTGAAACCCTTCCGCACACATTGAAACACATACCCACACACTGAAACCCTTCCCCACACATTGAAACCCAGACCCACACACTGAAACACTTCCCCACACACTGAAACCCCTTCCCCACACACTAAAACATCTCCCCACACACTGAAACCCCTTCCCAACAGGCTGAAACCATTCCCCACACACTGATACCATTCCCCACACACTGAAACCCTTCCCCACATACTGAAACCCCTTCCCCACACACTGAAACCCTTCCCCACACACTGAAACCCTTCCCCACACACTGAATCCCCTTCCCCACTCACTGAAACAACTTCCCCACACAGTGAAACCCTTCCCCACACACTGAAACCCTTCCCCACACCCTAAAACCCCTTCCCCACACACTGAACCCCTTCCCCACACACTGAAACCCTTCCCCACACACTGAAACCCCTTCCCCACACACTGAAACACATTCCACACACAGTGAAACCCCACCCCACACACTGAAACCCTTCCCCACACACTGAATCCCCTTCCCCACACACTGAAACACCTTCCCCACACAGTGAAACCCTTCCCCACACACTGAAACCCTTCCCCACACCCTGAAACCCCTTCCCCACACACTGAAACCCTTCCCCACACACTGAAACCATTCCCCACACACTGAAACCCCTTCCCCACACACTGAAACCCCTTCCCCACACAGAGAATCCCCTTCTCCACACACTGAAATCCTTTCACCTCACACTGAAACCATTCCCCACACACTGAAACCCCTTCCCCAAACAGTGAAACCCCTTCCCCACACACTGAAACCCCTTCCCCACACACTGAAACCCCTTCCCCACACACTGCAACAACGTACCCACACACCGAATCCCCTTCCCCACACACTGAAACCCTTCCCCACACACTGAAACACATTCCCCACACACTGAAACACATTCCACACATAGTGAAACCCCTCCCCACACACTGTAATCCTTCCCCACACACTGAAACCCCTTCCCCACACGCTGAAACCATTCCCCACACACTGAAACCATTCCCCACACACTGAAACCATTCCCCACACAGTGAAACCCCACCCCACATACTGAAACCCCTTCACCCCACACTGAAACACCTTCCACACACAGTGAAACCCCTTCCCCACACGCTGAAACCATTCCCCACACAGTGAAATACTATATATTTGGGCGGTTTCTCAACCCGAGACACCACACTTGTAGTGTCTCCCACCCGCCCTCCTCCTCTAACCAAAAAAAAGGACTCGGTGGGGTGTTTATAAGGTAAGGCTTTTTCGATTTCTCTGGTTTTATTGTGATTGGTAAAAACTTTTCGTTCCTTTTTCATTTAACTAAGTTTAAACTTAAGATTAAAAATGGCAGGAGATCTCAGACCCGTATCATGCTCCTCTTGCTCAATGTGGGAGCTCAGGGACATGGCTGATGACCCTGACTCCTTCACGTGCAGGAAGTGTGTCCAGCTGCAGCTCTTGTTAGACCGCATGACGGCTCTCGAGCTGCGGATGGACTCACTTTGGAGCATGCGCGATGCTGAGGAGGTCGTGGATAGCACGTTTAGTGAATTGGTCACACCGCAGATTAGGATTGCTGAGGGAGAAAGGGAATGGGTGACCAAAAGGCAGAGAAAGAGCAGGAAGGCAGCGCAGGAGTCCCCTGCGGTCATCTCCCTCCAAAACAAGTATACCGTTTTGGATACTGTTGAGGGAGATGGCTCACCAGGGGAAGGCAGCAGTAGCCAGGTCCATGGCACCGTGGCTGGCTCTGCTGTTCCGAAGGGCGGGAAAAAGAGTGGAAGGGCTATAGTCGTAGGGGATTCGATTGTAAGGGGAGTAGATAGGCGGTTCTGTGGTCGAAAACGAGGCTCCCGAATGGTATGTTGCCGACCAGGTGCACGGGTCAGGGACGTCTCAGATCGGCTGCAGAACATTCTAAAGGGGGAGGGTGAACAGCCAGTTGTCATTGTGCACATAGGCACTAATGATATAGGTAAAAAACGGGATGAGGTCCTACATGCAGAGTTTAGGGAGTTAGGAGCCAAGTTAAAAAGTAGGACCTCAAAGGTAGTAATCTCAGGATTACTACCAGTGCCACGTGATAGTCAGAGTAAAAATGAAAGAATAGTCAGGATGAATGCGTGGCTTGAGAGATGGTGCAGGAAGGAGGGGTTCAGATTTTTGGGACATTGGGACCGGTTCTGGGGGAGGTGGGACTATTACAAATTGGACGGTCTACACCTGGGCCGGACTGGAACCAATGTCCTTGGAGGTGCTTTTGCTAATGCTGTTGGGGAGGGTTTAAACTAATGTGGCAGGGGGATGGGAACCAATTGAGGTCAGTTGACAGTAAGGAGGTAGTAACAAAAGCCTGTAAGGAACTAGATAATGAAGTCAGTGTGACTAAGGGGAAGAGCAGGCAAGGAGCAGATGATGAATATAAAGGGACTGGTGGTCTGAGGTGCATTTGTTTTAATGCAAGAAGTGTAGTAGGTAAGGCAGATGAACTTAGGGCTTGGATTAGTACCTGGGAGTATGATGTTATTGCTATTACTGAGACTTGGTTGAGGGAAGGGCATGATTGGCAACTAAATATCCCAGGATATCGATGCTTCAGGCGGGATAGAGAGGGAGGTAAAAGGGGTGGAGGAGTTGCATTACTGGTCAAAGAGGATATCACAGCTGTGCTGAAGGAGGGCACTATGGAGGACTCGAGCAGTGAGGCAATATGGACAGAACTCAGAAATAGGAAGGGTGCGGTAACAATGTTGGGGCTGTACTACAGGCCTCCCAACAGCGAGCGTGAGATAGAGGTACAAATATGTAAACAGATTATGGAAAGATGTAGGAGCAACAGGGTGGTGGTGATAGGAGATTTTAATTTTCCCAACATTGACTGGGATTCGCTTAGTGTTAGAGGTCCAGATGGAGCAGAATTTGTAAGGAGCATCCAGGAGGGTTTTCTAGAGCAGTATGTAAACAGTCCAACTCGGGAAGAGGCCATACTGGACCTGGTGTTGGGGAATGAGCCCGGCCAGGTTGTTGAAGTTTCAGTAGGGGACTACTTTGGGAATAGTGATCACAATTCCGTAAGCTTTAAAATACTCATGGACAAAGACGAGAGTGGTCCAAAAGGGAGAGTGCTAAATTGGGGGAAGGCCAACTACACCAAAATTCGGCAGGAGCTGGGAAATGTAGATTGGGAGCAGCTGTTTGAAGGTAAATCCACATGTGATATGTGGGAGGCTTTTAAAGAGAGGTTGATTAGCGTGCAGGAGAGACATGTTCCTGTGAAAATGAGGGATAGAAATGGCAAGATTAGGGAACCATGGATGACAGGTGAAATTGTGAGACTAGCTAAGAGGAAAAAGGAAGCATACATAAGGTCTAGGCGGCTGATGAAAGACGAAGCTTTGAAAGAATATCGGGAATGTAGGACCAATCTGAAACGAGGAATTAAGAGGGCTAAAAGGGGTCATGAAATATCTTTAGCAAACAGGGTTAAGGAAAATCCCAAAGCCTTTTATTCATATATAAGGAGAAAGAGGGTAACTAGAGAAAGGATTGGCCCACTAAAGGACAAAGAAGGAATGTTATGCTTGGACTCAGAGAAAATGGGTGAGATTCTAAACGAGTACTTTGCATCGGTATTCACCGAGGAGAGGGACATGACGGATGTTGAGGTTAGGAACAGATGTTTGATTACTCTAGGTCAAGTCGGCATAAGGAGGGAGGAAGTGTTGGGTATTCTAAAGGGCATTAAGGTGGACAAGTCCCCAGGTCCGGATGGGATCTATCCCAGGTTACTGAGGGAAGCGAGAGAGGAAATAGCTGGGGCCTTAACAGATATCTTTGCAGCATCCTTAAACACGGGTGAGGTCCCGGAGGACTGGAGAATTGCTAATGTTGTCCCCTTGTTTAAGAAGGGTAGCAGGGATAATCCAGGTAATTATAGACCGGTGAGCCTGACGTCAGTGGTAGGGAAGCTGCTGGAGAAGATACTGAGGGATAGGATCTATTCCCATTTGGAAGAAAATGGGCTCATCAGTGATAGGCAACATGGTTTTGTGCAGGGAAGGTCATGTCTTACCAACTTAATAGAATTCTTTGAGGAAGTGACAAAGTTGATTGATGAGGGAAGGGCTGTCGATGTCATATACATGGACTTCAGTAAGGCGTTTGATAAGGTTCCCCATGGCAGGCTGATGGAGAAAGTGAAGGCGCTTGGGGTCCAAGGTGTACTAGCTAGATGGATAAAGAACTGGCTGGGCAACAGGAGACAGAGAGTAGCAGTAGAAGGGAGTTTCTCAAAATGGAGACGTGTGACCAGTGGTGTTCCACAGGGATCCGTGCTGGGACCACTGTTGTTTGTGATATACATTAATGATTTGGAGGAAAGTATAGGTGGACTGATTAGCAAATTTGCAGACGACACTAAGATTGGTGGAGTAGCAGATAGTGAAGGGGACTGTCAGAGAATACAGCAGAATATAGATAGATTGGAGAGTTGGGCAGAGAAATGGCAGATGGAGTTCAATCAGGGCAAATGCGAGGTGATGCATTTTGGAAGATCCAATTCAAGAGTGAACTATACAGTAAATGGAAAAGTCCTGGGGAAAATTGATGTCCAGAGAGATTTGGGTGTTCAGGTCCACTGTTCCCTGAAGGTGGCAACGCAGGTAAATAGAGTGGTCAAGAAGGCATACGGCATGCTTTCCTTCATCGGACGGGGCATTGAGTACAAGAGTTGGCAGGTCATGTTACAGTTGTATAGGACTTTGGTTCGGCCACATTTGGAATACTGCGTACAGTTCTGGTCGCCACATTATCAAAAGGATGTGGATGCTTTGGAGAGGGTGCAGAGGAGGTTCACCAGGATGTTGCCTGGTATGGAGGGCGCTAGCTATGAAGAGAGGTTGAGCAGATTAGGATTATTTTCATTAGAAAGACGGAGGTTGAGGGGGGACCTGATTGAGGTGTACAAAATCATGAGAGGTATAGACAGGGTGGATAGCAAGAGGCTTTTTCCCAGAGTGGGGGTTTCAATTACTAGAGGACACGAGTTCAAAGTGAAAGGGGAAAAGTTTAGGGGGGATATGCGTGGAAAGTTCTTTACGCAGAGGGTGGTGGGCACCTGGACCGCATTGCCAGCGGAGGTGGTAGATGCGGGCACGATGGAGTCTTTTAAGATGTATCTAGACAGATACATGAATGGGCAGGAAGAAAAGAGATACAGAACCTTAGAAAATAGGCGACATGTTTAGAGAGAGGATCTGGATCGGCGCAGGCTTGGAGGGCCGAAGGGGGTGTTCCTGTGCTGTAATTATCTTTGTTCTTTTTGTTCTTTGAAACCATTCCCCACACACTGAAAACCCTTCCCCTCACAGTGAAACCCCTTCCCCACACACTGAAACCATTCCCCACACACTGATACACCTTCCCCACACAGTGAAACCCCTTCCCCACACACTGAAACCCTTCCCCACGCACTGAAACCCGTCCCCGCACACTGGAACCATTTCCCACACACTGAATCCCCTTCCCCACACACTGAAACCCCATCCCCACACACTGAAACCCCTTCCCCACACACTGAAACCCTTCCCCACACAATGAAACAATTCCCCACACACTGAAACCCCTTCCCCACACAGTGAAACCAATTTCCCACACACTGAAACCATTCCCCACACACTGAAACCCCTTCCCCACACACTGAACCACATTCCCCACACACTGAAACCCCTTCCACACACACTGAAACCCTTTCCCCACACACTGAAACCATTCCCCACACATTGAAACCCCTTCCACACACACTGAAACCCCTTCCCCATACACTGAAACCCATTCCCCACACACTGAAACCATTCCCCACACACTGAAACCCCTTCCCCACACACTGAAACCCCTTCCCCACACACTGAAACCCCTTCCCCACACAGAGAATCCCCTTCCCCACACACTGAATCACCTTCCCCACACACTGAAATCCTTTCCCCACACACTGAAACCCTTCCCCACACATTGAATCCCCTTCCCCACACATTGAAACACTTTTCACACTCAGTGAAACCCTTCCCCACACACTGAAACCCTTCCCCACACACTGAAACCCATTCCCCACACACTGAAACCCTTCCCCACACACTGAAACCCTTGCCCACACACTGAAACCCCTTCCCCACAAACTGAAACACATTCCACACATAGTGAAACCCCTCCCCACACACTGAAATCCTTCCCCACACACTGAAACCCCTTCCCCACACACTGAAACCCTTCCCCACACACTGAAACCATTCCCCACACACTGAAACCCCTTCCCCACACACTGAAACCCCTTCCCCACACACTGAAACCCCTTCCCCACACAGAGAATCCCCTTCTCCACACACTGAAATCCTTTCACCACACACTGAAACCATTCCCCACACACTGAAACCCCTTCCCCAAGCAGTGAAACCCCTTCCCCACACACTGAAACCCCTTCCCCACACACTGAAACCCCTTCCCCACACACTGAAACAAACGTCCACACACACCGAATCCCCTTCCCCACACACTGAAACCCTTCCCCACACACTGAAACCCCTTCCCCACACACTGAAACACATTCCACACATAGTGAAATCCATCCCCACACACTGAAATCCTTCCCCACACACTGAAACCCCTTCCCCACACGTTGAAACCATTCCCCACACACTGAAACCATTCCCCACACACTGAAACCCTTCTCCACACATTGAAACCATTCCCCACACACTGAAACCCCTTCCCCACACACTGAAACCCCTTCCCCACACACTGAAACCCCTTCCCCACACAGAGAATCCCCTTCAACACGCACTGAAACCCTTCCCCACATACTGAAACCCCTTCCCCACACACTGAAACCCTTCCCCACACACTGAAACCCTTCCCCACACACTGAATCCCCTTCCCCACACACTGAAACACCTTCCCCATACAGTGAAACCCTTCCCCACACACTGAAACCCTTCCCCACACCCTAAAACCCCTTCCCCACACACTGAAACCCTTCCCCACACACTGAAACCCTTCCCCACACACTGAAACCCCTTCCCCACACACTGAAACACATTCCACACACAGTGAAACCCCAACCCACACACTGAAACCCTTCCCCACACACTGAAACCCTTACCCACACCCTGAAACCCCTTCCCCACACACTGAAACCCATCCCCACACACTGAAACCATTCCCCACACACTGAAACCCCTTCCCCACACACTGAAACCCCTTCCCCAAACACTGAAACCCCTTCCCCACACAGAGAATCCCCTTCTCCACACACTGAAATCCTTTCACCACACACTGAAACCATTCCCCACACACTGAAACCCCTTCCCAAACAGTGAAACCCCTTCCCACACACTGAAACCCCTTCCCCACACACTGAAACCCCTTCCCCACACACTTGCAACAACGTACCCACACACCGAATCCCCTCCCCACACACTGAAACCCTTCCCCACACATTGAAACCCCTTCCCCACACACTGAAACACATTCCACACATAGTGAAACCCCTCCCCACACACTGAAATCCTACCCCACACACTGAAACCCCTTCCCAACACGCTGAAACCATTCCCCACACACTGAAACATACCCCACACGCTGAAACCCTTCCCCACACACTGAAACCATTCCCCACACAGTGAAACCCCACCCCACATACTGAAATCCCTTCACCCCACACTGAAACACCTTCCACACACAGTGAAACCCCTTCCCCACACACTGCAACCATTCCCACACAGTGAAACCATTCCAGACACTGAAAACAATTCCCCTCACAGTGAAACCCCTTCCCCACACACTGAAACCATTCCCCACACACTGATAACCCTTCCCGACACAGTGAAACCCCTTCCCCACACACTGAAACCCTTCCCCACACACTGAAACCCGTCCCCGCACACTGGAACCATTTCCCACACACTGAAACCCCTTCCCCACACACTGAAACCCCATCCCCACACACTGAAACCCCTTCCCCACACACTGAAACCCTTCCCCACACACTGAAACCCCTTCCCCACACACTGAAACCATTCCCCACACACTGAAACCCCTTCCCCACACAGTGAAACCCCTTCCCCACACACTGAAACCATTCCCCACACACTGAAACCCCTTCCCCACACACTGAACCACATACCCCACACACTGAAACACCTTCCACACACACTGAAACCCCTTCCCCACACACTGAAACCATTCCCCACACATTGAAACCCCTTCCACACACACTGAAACCCCTTCCCCACACACTGAAACCCCTTCCCCACACACTGAAAACCATTCCCCACACACTGAAACCCCTTCCCCACACACTGAAACCCCTTCCCCACACAGAGAATCCCCTTCCCCAAACACTGAATCACCTTCCCCACACACTGAAATCCTTTCCCCACACACTGAAACCCTTCCCCACACACTGAATCCACTTCCCACACACTGAAACACCTTTCACACTCAGTGAAACCTTTCCCCACACACTGAAACCCTTCCCCACACACTGAAACCCATTCCCCACACACTGAAACCCTTCCCCACACACTGAAACCCTTGCCCACACACTGAAACCCCTTCCCCACACACTGAAACACATTCCACACATAGTGAAACCCCTCCCCACACACTGAAATCCTTCCCCACACACTGAAACCCCTTCCCCACACACTGAAACCCTTCCCACACACTGAAAACCATTCCCCACACACTGAATCCCCTTCCCCACACACTGAAACCACTTCCCCACACACTGAAACCACTTCCCCACACACAGAATCCCCTTCTCCACACACTGAAATCCTTCACCACACACTGAAACCATTCCCCACACACTGAAACCCCTTCCCCAAACAGTGAAACCCCTTCCCCACACACTGAAACCCCTTCCCCACACACTGAAACCCCTTCCTCACACACTGAAACCCGTCCCCACACACTGAAACCATTCCCCACACACTGAAACCCCTTCCCCACACACTGAAACCCTTCCCCACACACTGAAACCCCTCCGCCACACACTGAAACCATTCCCCACACAGAGAATCCCCTTCCCCACACACTGAATCACTTTCCCCACACATTGAAATCCTTTCCCCACACCCTGAACCCTTCCCCACACATGAATCCCCTTCCCCACACACTGAAGCACCTTCCCCCACACAGTGAAACCCTTCCCACACACTTAAACCCTTCCCCACACACTGAAACCCCTTCCCCACACACTGAAACCCTTCCCCACACACTGAAACCCTTCCCCACACACTGAAACCCTTCCCCACACACTGAAACACATTCCACACTTAGTGAAACGGATCCCCACACACTGAAATCCTTCCCCACACACTGAAATCCCTTCCCCACACTGTGAAACCCTTCCCCACACACTGAAAACCCTTCCCCACACAGTGAATCCCCTTCCCCACAGACTGAAACCCTTTCCCCACACAGTGAAACCCCTTCCCCACACACTGAAACCCGTCCCCACACACTGAAACCATTCCCCACGCACTGAATCCCCTCCCCACCACACAGAAACCCCTTCCCCACACACTGAAACCCCTTCCCCACAAACTGAAACAACGACCCCACACACCGAAACCCTTCCCCAAACACTGAAACCCCTTCCCCACACAGTGAATCACCTTCCCCACACAA